>NC_056559.1:31849047-31876020 GCF_013358625.1 Macadamia integrifolia | reverse complement strand
AAAAAAAAAAAAAAAAGAAGAAGAGAGAAAATACACTAAACCATGTAATAAAAAACTATTATACAATAGTCTGACTTAATCCATAGCTACAAATAAGACAAGGCAGGTAGAGAATCAAACCAATGGGTATTGGCTAAGGAACTAAAGTATGTGCCAGCTTGTATGGACTTGCAGTGGTACAAAGGGATGGGGGAAATACCCACTAATTGATGCATCATATAGGTAAGTTAGAGGCCACTACCTAGGAATTTGGCCATTTGGAGATAATCTGAAAAAAAAAATCATGTAGCAATTTATAAACCTCGACAATTTTAAAGTTCTAAGAAGTAGGACCACAACTCTGTTGAGATGTAGAAAAGAATAAATACGAAACAAATGTAATGAAAGACGACGGAGAAATATTAATACTTTTTAACAAGGTATATGTGGAAAGAAGGCACCAAGCCAACAATTACTCTTTACATAATACCACTTGCACCTCATCACTCGATATTGGCAAGTGCAAATTTCATGAATTCCATCTCAATCTTTACTCACTTATCTTATTTGAGAGTTTTTTTTTTTTATGAGGATTGGATAATTGATAGTCTCCAAAAGGGTTTTGGAGGTATCTGCAAGCAATACTTCCCATTCTCAAATAGAAATGCCTAGACACAGGGCATTGTTTTGGCCTGCACCAAATCATAACAAAACGTCCCATTTAACTACATAACTAAAATATCTTAGTGGGATTGTAAATTTTAAACTATCTAATACCCAAAAGAAAGGTACATTTGAAAGAAACTATCAGAGCTTTATATGATCTAGTCAAGCATCGTTGTATTAGAAAAACTTTATAACTCAACATCTATAGGGATTCACTAGTAGATAAATCGCATTAAACAAACATCTATTGCAATAAAAATTGATTACATGGAATGAGCCCCGACTTCTTTCCCGCCCATCGATAGACCATCCATGCCAGGGTTTTAAGAATCGGTGTCCGATCAGTGGTATAGGCATCAATCAATGTTGATTCTGGATTGGTGGTATGGTATGGACAAATAGTAAAATAATTAAAAAATAATTCTTGGTATCAATGTCAGTATTTTTAAGGGCAAAATCATCAACCACAGATGATAGACCGATATGTATCGACGTCAGTATCAATTTCAAAACGGACCAATACTCAATCCAATATCATGAACTAAATCCATGGTCCATGCAAACAAATCCTTGGATTCTAAGAAGTTCTTAAAAAAACCATCAAAACTAACGGTTTTTTCTGTCAAATGAGATTATAAAAACTTGCCTATTAAGATCCATGAGAATCTAGCTACCATGAAATTTTTGATTTACATGAATCTATGATACAAATTGATTGTTTTGTGGATTAGCTCGCAATTCTTTTTTTTTTTTTTTTGTGGGCATTGAAACATTTATCGATTAAGAGAAGATATCAGTTCCGGTCATCATGGGAATGGGTTGTGGAAGTAAAAGCCTGTAATTCCAATGATGCTGAGCCCCAGACTTCATTCAATGAGCTATACAGTGGTCAGCAACATTGGTACAGGGATAAGGTCATTGAACAATATAAAATATAAATTTAAATGATTAAAATGAATCACGAATACATGAACAAGAAAAACCTTGAGGTGGGAACTCAGGTTTAAACATGGGTTTTTCTGGTATCACAGTCCACCACAATTCCTGCAAATTAAAAACACCCTTTCATTAGTCTCAAAACAATCTAATTAAGAACTGTGTAATAGGGAAAACAAAGATTATTTAGCATGTAATCAAACCTCAATCGTTCTGTTATGCTTCTTCAATAAACACAGGATTAAGGACCCTACAAGTGGAGCTTCAAGTAACCAAACGAAGAACTTCAATGCAAACCCTGTTAAATGAGGAGCTGCAAGCAATAATCCAAATAAGAAGATGTAACCATCTCAATCAAACAATCACTTATGATTCCAAACAAAGCCACATATATTCTAAAATTTAGAAGGAAAACGAATAAAAATGTAAGATTGAAAATGAAGAATTATAAATCAAGCCAACCAAACTGAGGATTCATAAATGGTTAGAGATGATGAAATGATGGACATGCAAAGCTATCTAACCTTGTATGGCTTCGTGTTCATACTTGACTGCCGTCAAATCAACTTTCTTCATTGGCAATATCACTCGCTTCTTGCCCATCCTTGAAAAAACACCCCTTGAAACTCAATTCATTTCAAAGTTTCGCAACAATGACCGCGATTCAAATCCCATTTGTAGAAACTTTTCAAGAAAAAAATGAAATCAAACAGGAATGTTTGAAAGAGAGAGAGAGAGAGAGAGAGAGAGAGAGAGAGAGAGAGAGAGATTGCCTTTCAATATGAAAACAAGGGAAGAAAGTAACAGAGTTAATTCGAGGAGGGAGACGATTGTTTCGATGGGAGTAAATATTTGGGTAAAGAAATCTAAATTTATTTAATAAAGGGTACCCATGATTTGATAAAAATAAAATGTAATGGCAAAAAGTGTAATAAAGAAAATAGGGGTATTTAAATAAGAATGGAGGATAAAGTAGTAAGAAAAAGATTAGGGAGGAGTGAGTGAGGGAGAGAGAGATTGAGAGAGATAATTATGGAGAGAATTTTATTTTTAAAATAATTATATTAAATAGGGAGAGATGTTACATGAGGGAGAATTTTTCTCAAACTTTGACAAGAGAGAGAGAGGTGTGGGAGTTACTAATTAATAAAGAAATTAATTAGGAAAGTAAATGAAATTAAGAAAGCAACTTGGGGATACTATTCTTCTTGTTTGTGTGTGTGTGTGTGTGTGTGAGAGAGAGAGAGAGAGAGAGAAGGGGGTGTAGGAGTTACTAATTAATTAATAAAGAAATTAATTAGGAAAGTAAATGAAATTAAAAAAGCAATTTGAGAGATATTATTCTTCTATGTGTGCATGAGAGAGAGAGCGAGAGAGAGAGAGAGAGAGAGAGAGGTGTGGGAGTTACTAATTAATAAAAAAAATTAATTCGGAAAGTAAATGAAATTAAGAAAGCAATTGGTATTAGTATTCCTTGAGAGAACAAAGAGTAATTATGGATAGTGGAGACTGGGGAGGGAATGAATAATTATGGAGAGATTCTTGAAATGTAGAGGGGTATTTATGTCAGATTGAAAAGTTTGCCAAAAATTTGAAGTGCGTATTTTTATAGGAGACATAGATATAACTATTATATAAGTGCATGTACGCATGTTTTGTGGCTAATCTTTTTTGAACTATTTTACCTTTCTTTCAAATTTAAATACCTTAATTTTTTTCATTATCATTTTTCTCACTTTTTTCTATTTCTTTGGTACCATTCATGATTTATATATCATACTATTATATAAAAACACGAAGTGGCAAATCTTTCACTTGATATTTTACCCTTATTTCTTTGTCCTCATTCCTTTTTATTTTCCCATAATTGTTGGTACCTTTGTAATTTTTTTAATAATTAAAATTCTCTAAAAGTTTATTTCTCATATTCCTATCTCTCTTTCACTCTCTCACTCTCTCACTCTCTCACTCTCTCACTCTCTCATGTCCCCTTCTCTCTCTCGATTTCTTTTATACTTAAAACTCTCCTATCAATAGGAAACTCTTTAGATTATATCCTATTATTCTTATTTCTCTCTCATCTCTCACGTTACTCTCCTACAAATAGAAAACTCCTTAGATTGAATCTTACCTCTCCCTCCTCTCTCTTATCACTCTCTATAAAAATTAAATTAAATTAAATTAAATCCTTTTATACAAGGAAGATAACAATTCTCTTTTTCTCTACTTTCCTTCTTTCTCTCAAACACGCCCACTTTCCTATAGAGTCACTTCTCTCTTCCAAATTCTCTCATTGTCCATGATTTTTCAATCTCTTTTTTTCTTTTTCTTAATTTTTTGAGAAAAATTAAATCCCTTCATATAAGGAAGATAATAATTCTCTTTTTCTTTACTTCCTTCTTTCTCTCAAACTCCCCCACTTTCCTATAGGGTCACTTCTCTTTCATTCTCTCTCCCAAACTCTCCCATTGTCCATGATCTTCCTTTCTTTTTTTATTTGAGGTTCTCAAAATATTATTCAATCTGGATCCCTCTTTAAATGCTTACCCTATGGATGAAGTATGGAAAAGGACAGTACCATTTTCTCTCCACGAAATCACTCTTTTTTATCAATTCCCACTCGATTCATCACATAATTGGGGGCAAAATGAGTGATTTGGAGATTATACTGAAGTGCTAATGATCCTGACTCAAAAGATTATGGCTTTATTTTCCTTTGGGCATTAGAAGCACGGTGATGATTTATTACAATCAGTTGTTGGACCAGCTGGTGGTCTGGAAATTTTTTACGGAACACTTTTTTTTTTTTTCAGTGAAAAATGGATGTTGGTATCCAAATTGAATAGTCAATTCTATGGGGCAATATAAGTGGAGTTCCCGTGGAAGTTCTGTCTAGCTGGTGGTTTGTCCATGTATCATTATCACACTGTTGTTTTGGTCCTTTATTCTTTCCCTTAGCTAAGGAAAATAGAGGGGGAAAAATATCACAAAAGTGTTCGTTTTAAAAACACTCAAACTACGTGAGTTCTATTCAATTGCAATTAAACTTGATTTTTCTTTATTTGAGTTTGGGTTGTATTCAAATAGATGAGTGATCTTTCCCTTCATCATGTATGACACTTTGAATGGAAAATCAAGTATTCCTTATTTCATGAATTCTCAAGAGACCCACTCTAAAGGTTAATAAATAAATAAATAAATAAATGATGAGATGGCAGCAAAGAGTTAAGTTACAATTGATTAAGTTGTTCACCTTTTGCATCCATTTTTGGTCCTATTACTTGTTTAATCAAGATAAAATTTTGATTTGTTTTATAAATCTTTTCAATGCTTACCTTTCCCATGCTTCCTCTTCTTTTGTGTGTGGTCAGACCGTTAGAGGTAGCTGCTTTTAAAAGCAGGTTCCTCAAATCTTCTTGTACCTTTATGGCTCTTTATTTCTTTGAGGTAGTTCTCGCATCATTAAGAAAAATAGAGTGCGTTATATCAGCCCTACCATGATCAAAGGCCATCTTCTGCTGACAATTGATGAGTTTATAAGATCCCACCTCAGCAATTGGGATGGAATATTAAAAAAAAGAAGTAAAAAGGTTAGTTAAAAGTTTAGCACTCTTTCTCTGTTCCATGTTTTAGTTATTGTATGGATTTTTTTCTTCTACTTGACACACGTCATAGTTCTTCAAGTCATGGAGAAGAGACAGATGGTCAATATTCTTTATTGGTTCATATGAAGTTTTTCACATTTCTATTATGAAAATTTTCTTCTGCTTACCACACTACGTTGTTGATAAACTCCTGAAGATCTGAAGGTATCCTAACCATTTGTTGTTGATCATGAGCAAGTATAATTTTTCAGTTTTACCTCCCATTTTGTCGTGGGGTTGGCTTATTCTCTCTGGCGAGGGAAACCTCTATACTGTTTTAGCTAATATTAACAGATGGGTAAATGATCTTAATCTTATCCAACCTATAAACCTTGATAATTGGCAACAAATTAATGATACCTTGATTCCCTAGCCTTAGAACTCTTGCAAAAGAGCATTGGTTTTATTAGTTTTGAAATATTATATTTCAGTTTTTTTTTTTTTCCTTTTTCGTTGATTATAACTTTTATAATTTAAATATGGATCTTTAACTCAAATTTAGCCTAAGTTAAAATTCCTAAATCTAAGACTATTGAGGCAGAGATTCACACAAAAGCTATTCTGCTCATGATTCTCATGTTAGTCATGTATATCAACAGTTTTATCTCTCTCTCTCAACATAAGACCACGTGCATTTTTACTAGTATATATATATATATATATATATTTCTTGATAGAAAGAAAATTTACTGATATTATCATGCGTTTAACCAAAAAAAACTTCAAGCAAAGTCACCAAGGAATAGATTTTGGCCAGTCATCATGAACATGCTAGGCAATGCCTTCTTAATAAGGATATCCACGGCCTTGGAAGTTGGAAACTTGGAATACAAGAAAAAGAAACAAAGAGGACACGTATATCCCATAAGACTGGAACGACCAGGAGAGATAGCGAGCATGGTTTTCTTACATTATAATTATACCACTTAAAAAAGCTATGTATCTAATCCGGACAAATAAGAAGTGATTTATTTGTTGGACATACCTTACTCACACTAAGTGGTAGACAATTTGACATAGAAGTTCAATGTTCATGGTAAAGCTTTTCAACTTGTTTGGAATCTACCTCTCTTTTGGTTATTATTTGGTGCGAAATGATTTCTTGTGTCCCTTTGCAACATTGGACTCATGAGTCATAACCAACTTTCACTCATCGATGCAATTAATACTTCTATTATTCTCCTAATCAAATGTCTTTTTTACTTTTTGATGATCAACTAAATATGAAACTGGATGAATGGAGATTGTAAAGTAAACAACCATCTAATCTACATTAGTAATTGAATAAAACAAGGGGTGCGATATAAAACCGAAGGACAGTTTTTTTGTTGCACCAATAGTTGAACGATGAGATAGTGCAGATGTGACCACTCTTTCTCCCCCTAAAATCTGGAGTTGCGATTGGCCAAGATAAACTTCTAGGTGGTGGGGTGGCTTACCAATGAATCAATCCATGATTGTTTAATTTGCACTTAATTCCTCATTAATTGGATGCTATCTCCACTTTTAATTGCAATTAACTTCCTTTATGTAGTGTTGGCTCTTATTGTTGTGTGACTAAAAAGCCAATGTGGAGATAAAGCAATGTTAGATTTGAAATGAAGAATAGACTTCTTCTCCCAAGTTCCACCACTCCATCTGATTCATTTGCTTCTAAAAGCCAAGAAGATAAGACAGAGAAGGAAAGAAATTGGTTGAGACGACGTCCTCTCTCACATATAGTGGGTGAGATTAGATTGGATTACGAACCTTATAATCAAAAGATGAAAAGGCAGGCTTGGGAGAGCATATGGAGGGCATTTTGGTCAATTTAATGATGGATGAATAGATAATGGTAGCACATGTAGGGGTTTCAATTTTCAGCCTGAACCTATCGGACCTATATTCATTTTGAATTGTGGACCGAACCCTTATTGATTTAGCTTTGGTTTGGGGTTCTATGAAACCGACGAAAATCAAAACCAATCAGTTCGGTCGAAACCCATAGAAAACCAATACCGTTGAAAGAATTCACTATTTTTTATTTTGGCCTATTATCGGCCTGAAACCGATTTAGCCCAACCAAAATCAGACCAATTGACACACTATCTGCATGCTCTTTCAAGTCTAACGATAGATAATGTAGATTTAACGACTTAATTAATAGTTTTGATCAATTGTTCATCATATGTACAGGTGTCAATCGGTTGAACTAGGCCGGTTTAGATTGAGTCTAATCGGGCTTCTTATTTTTGTCATGATTGGCCCTTTAAATAATTGGTCTTCATAGGCTACGCATGGTCCCATTTATAAATAGTTGGTCGGGTATCAATCTTTAATCGACTAGCAACAATTGAGCTAAATAGGCCATAGATAGGCTTAAATGGGCTAATGACACATTTATCCCTATGCAGACTCTAAACAAACCTTAAATGTGTCCAAGTGAGTAAACGAGCCATCAATAGGTATCAAACATGTTGGATTTAAGTGGTTGGGTGTCTATTAGGTAACACCCTTGCACCGGGATTACAACAAATGTTAATTGGGCCAAGCTACGTAGCACCTTCATTAATGTAGAGGGCACTGAGAGCACGCGCATGGATATTTAACAGGGTTGAGATTTTTGTTCGTGGAGGATGAGATGATCATTTCGCACTATCTGTATCTGACATTCTTCATTTTTTCAATATTAGATTAAGTAGCGTCCTAAGAAAAGGAAAAATAAGGAGTAGGATCCACATCCTTATCCCAAATTTCCCCAACAGAAAAAACATTTATAGTACTCAAGTGAAGTGGGTGGGCTAACGAATTGGCCACTCCTTTGCCTCCACAAAATTGTCAAAAGTTGGCTAATTACTTGACACGTGTCATCCAACAGATGCTTTAGGTGCTGGGACAGTGATTCAAACCTAAACCATTCTTTGAAGTTGAAATTTTAGAGAGCCCTTACAATTTACTATTTGTTGTGGGCCAGTTAGCAGCCTCAATATTGACGTTGCACCAAGACATCACCAACCACATAAGTGACAATTGACAAAGACCAATAAACTTTGTTAGTCATTCATTTATTCCCTTCAAATTACTGTATCACCCGTTCATTAAATATATATATATATATATATATTTACTTAATTGTTTATAAATGCTTGTTTATAACAATATGGGAAAAAAAAAAAAACTACTGTTGAGGTCTCTTAAAACCCAATTTCGAGAATCGAAATCAGATTGATCGAATCAGTTACTTTAGATAAAAATCGAGTGTGATCCAACGTTTGGCCGATCGAGAGTGACTAACCTATGATGGGTTTTGGGGATTTAAGCCAAATCTAATACCTATTACTCCAATTACACATTGTTATTTTTTCTTATATCTCAATTAGACTTGATTAGTTTATCCAAAAAAAAAAAAAAAAATTTAGGAGAAGAAGATAAAAACTAGTGTGATAAAATTCCATTTCTTCCATGTTATTGCGTTTTTCAATGCATTTTATTGAGAGAATTCTCTTCTTTTATATTATTTTTTGATAAAAAGGACAATCATGCATGATTCACAGTCGTTTGCTCAACCATTGAATGATGGACTTTTCAATTATTGAATGGATATAATCATGTACAATACACCACCCATGCCCCTTATTTTTTTGAAGGAAAACATTTTTTTTTTCAATTTTTTGCTTTGTTTATCAACTGTTTGTTTTTTGTTAAGTTGTTTATCAACTGTTGACCACTAAGGAAACCTCACCAGGAGATGTCCTTAACTATTCCCATTGTTTTATACAAACAAGGTCACTCTTGATTCATTTCCACGTTATTCCCATTGCAACAATTTTGTTCAATAGGTCCCACCCAAAAGGAGTACTAGACACTAGACATACATAGGGACCACTAGTTTTGGTGCTATACCAACACGAATGTCATATGTGGGCACTATGTAGCATATAGGTTAAAATGGATGGTACTATGTTAGATCCAATGACCCACATTTAATCAAAAGTCCTACCCTTAACCATTAAGTGAGAAACTCAATTTTAAGCGGGTCATGAGCGGAAGGAAAAATTTTCACCTATCCTACTTAGTGGGATCCTCTTCTATGATTCTTAAATTGGATGGTTGAGATCATATAGTCCCGTAAGTAGGGAACACACGATCATCTGGTCACCAACCGATGAAATTATTTAATTAATGACAGCTTGGGTCCTTGCCTACTTGGAACCTTGGAAGTACAAACTCACCAAATGCAGTAGTACAGGGGATATGTTAGTCACGAAAGTATCATTTAAGGGTATTCCAGTCAAATAACAAGACCCTCTAAATTCTACTAATACCTTCTCCGCCATGAACAGCAGCGTCCTCGACGGGACCTGCTACTACTTGGAATTTGCAAAGCTAAGAAAGAAGACAGAAACGATAAAAAGCTTTCCTCTCTTGATTTTCTCTGTGTTTTGGGTCTCTTCTCGGCTCCTCTAATGGCTCCGAGTATCAGAGACCTTCAGCTAATGCCGGTTTCAGGTGTCGGTAGACCATCGGAGACTATCGTACCGGTGGATGATGCCGGCGACCTTGAAGATGTGAGGCTTTTGGATTCCTATGAGAATGAGGAGAGGGAGAAGAAGGGGTATGTGGAAGAGGATATTAGGAGAATTCAGGTTAATGTCTCGGGAATGACCTGTGCTGCTTGCTCCAATTCTGTGGAGGCTGCACTTGTTGGAATCCGTGGGGTTGTGAGGGCGTCCGTTGCTTTGCTTCAGAACAAGGCGGATGTGGTGTTTGATCCCAGATTGGTTAAGGTTTGTCTTTCGAATACTTGATTTTTTTTATTTGCTTTCTTTTGTTTTGCATGTTCATTGGTTGGTAACTTACTTGGGGGTCGTTTTTGATTTTGAGAATTTGATTCGCATTAAGGAATATTGGGTTGTTCAGTTTATATGAGAAACGGTGAATGTAACTAGCTTCTCTTCGAATGATGACCATATAGGTGTTAATTGATTGGCAGGGACTTCTAGCTTACTTCTATTCTTCAAGCTCTCAAAAAGATTTTTTTGTTTTTGTTATTGTCATCTGGGAAGTTTTGATCTTTACATTTTCCGTTAAATTGGTTGAGGTATGGAGCTCAAATGTGGTGATGGTATTCTGAATTCTTAATTATTCCTCTTAATTGTTTAAGGTTGTTAACATTGAGTGAGAGCAATGAGTCCACCATGCTTTGCATCAATTATCGACAATTAATGCTATGTTAGCATACCTGCATTATAGTTCCTCTCCTAGAGACTGCGATTATAATCTATTCTGTTTTCCTTGTCCATAGAAAAGCTTTTGGGCTGAGTTTGGATCACGAGAATCCAAACTGCAGAGAAACGCTTCTGTTTTATCTTGAATCATAAAACAGAAGCATTTATCCTTGGAAATTTCATACTTTTGACCTCCCACCTAAATAGGTGGATGTTTTGACTTCACGAATCATAAAAATAGCTCATTGTTGTTGCGACTGAAAATGCCATTTAGCACTAGATTTTATCCTTATCAATTAACCATGTTTCTTGAAATCATGGGAATGGGAACTCTCATTGTCCAAATTGACGCTTTTGACTTCAAGAATAATAAAAAAAATAGCCCTGTCTGTGTTAAGACTGTTTCTTAGTCTGAATAGTCAATATACTTGATAATTGTTACAAAAATATGGATCAGGGATTTTCTTGAAACTTAATGTACATTCCCTCTTACACCTGTATCTGTTGATTGCAGGATGAAGACATCAAGACTGCAATTGAAGATGCCGGTTTTGATGCTGAGATTCTACCTGATCCCAATATGTTTGGAACAAAAACACAAAAAACCTTGTTGGGGCAGTTCATGATAGGAGGTATGACATGTGCAGCTTGCGTAAATTCTGTTGAAGGTATTTTGAGAAAGCTCCCTGGTGTCAAAGGAGCAACTGTTGCCTTGGCCACTTCACTAGGAGAAGTTGAGTTTGATCCTGCTGTCATTAGTAAGGATGATATAGTTAATGCAATAGAAGATGCTGGTTTTGATGCTGCACTAGTACAGAGTGGTGAACAGGATAAGGTTTTGTTGGTGGTTGCTGGGTTGTCCGGTGAAGTGGATGTGCAGCTTTTAGATTCCATGCTTCGGGACATGAAAGGGGTGAAACAATTTAATTTTAACCAGAATCAGGAACTAGAAGTTCTATTTGATCCTGAAGTCATAGGTTCCAGATCTGTAGTTGATATGATTGAAGGAGGAAGCAATGGAAAATTTAAAGTCAATGTACAGAGCCCTTATTTGAGAATGACTTCAAACCATATTGAAGAATCTTCAAATATGTTCAAGCTTTTCATTTATAGTCTGTCTCTCAGTGTGAGTTTGATTTCTGTAGTTTCATTCATGACCTATCATGCTTTATAATTTGATTCTGTAGTTTCTAATCTTTTTTCTCTTTGCCCTTGTCACTGTTGATACTTGATGACATGGCCACAGATCCCTGTCTTCTTCGTGCGGGTAGTTTGTCCCAACATACCTCTCTTCTATTCTCTAATGCTTTGGCGATGTGGGCCCTTTCTAATGAGTGATTGGTTACAATTTTCATTGGTAAGTATTGTTCAATTTGTCATTGGCAAGCGCTTCTACATAGCAGCTGCCAGAGCACTGAGGAATGGATCGACAAACATGGATGTTTTGGTTGCACTGGGAACTTCAGCCTCTTACTTCTACTCTGTCTTTGCCCTTGTATATGGTGCCTTCACTGGGCTCTGGTCTTCAACATATTTTGAGACAAGTGCCATGCTAATAACATTTGTGCTGTTGGGGAAGTATCTGGAAATTCTTGCCAAGGGAAAAACATCAGATGCTATCAAGAAGTTGGTAGAACTCGCACCAGCAACGGCTATCTTGCTTGTCAAGGATACAGGTGTGCTTTCCCCTTTAAAGTTTTAGGAGCAGAATTTTTATCTTGATTCCTGAGTCTTGATTTGCTTTGTGGCCGAGCACAGCCACCATTTACCTGTTCTACTGATTCACAATAATTTGGTGGGTTGTTTCATTTAATATTGGGTTCCAGGTGGGAAATGCATCCAAGAAAGGGAGATAGATGCTTTGCTAATTCACCCTGGTGACACTTTAAAAGTTTTTCCTGGTTCCAAGGTTCCTGCTGATGGTGTGGTTGTGTGGGGTTCAAGTTATGTTGATGAGAGTATGGTAACTGGTGAATCTAAACCTGTTTTGAAGGAGGTCGATTCTTTGGTTATAGGTGGCACAATGAATTCTCATGGTGCTCTTCATGTACAAGCCACTAAAGTGGGGTCTAGCACAGTTTTGAGTCAGATAATTTCTTTGGTTGAGACAGCGCAGATGTCAAAAGCTCCCATTCAGAAGTTTGCTGATTTTGTAAGTACATGTAGTTCAGTATTAGCTTATGAGTGTGCTAGTTAGTTTGAACTGCATCTATGCCTGTTTTACCTTAAATTGGGGGAAAAAAGAGAACCTCCATAAACGATTAAATTATGTACCATGCTAATACTTTGAACAAGATTTATTTCAACTGCTGAGTTATTACCGTTTCTTCAACCCCATCAGTTACCAATCTGTACCTACTCTAGAAACTATGACTTACATGTTCATTCTTCCCCTAAAATGGGTCTATTGGTGTTTTAGAATTTACCTGGTACAGTCAGGGGATAGGGAATCTAAATAGTTGTCTTTCACCACGAATGTCCTATTATCCAAACAATAGAAGGTAGGGAGCTTGTCTTGTTTTCACATAGTCATGAGAGTCCCTTTCCCTAATGATTCCCCTTCCAGGATGGTGCTTCTAATGGTGGCAGCACTTGTTATTTGTTTAATTTCTGCTGGGCCTCCTGCTTTAGTTCCTGATAAAAATTGAATATTTTTCAAGCAGACTAACTTAAGCCATGGTTCACCCCCCCCTTTCTGGCCATTAGGATAAGTGAGTTTTCAGCTGGCTCTAAATCTGATAAGCGTTGAACACTGCAAGTAATCAAGTAAAATAAAATATAAGCTAAGCCAGATGAATTAAGTGATGGACTCAATAATGGTGTCTTCATTATTTATCCAAAAACTAAAGAGGGGAAAAGGAACAGAAGAGAACTTAATAATGGTAGAAATGAAAATACACAAACTTTCAGGAATCGAAAATTCCAAGAGAAATTATATGTGCAATCTGATAAAATCATGAGAAATTAGAAATAGGTTTTATAGTAAGTGCAATTGATGGAATGAGCATTGGTAAGAAAATATAATACCACCATATGCTTATTGTATGACACATGGTTGGGATCCCTAATACAGTAGGACTGACCCCTGATGGTGTTCCCACTTAGCCTTCCCCATGCCAGAAGATAAATCAGTTGCATTAATGTCAAACCTTGGTTGTCATGTTTATATTGTTCTCTTTCTTGGTTCAACTATTCCATTTTGTGGCTTCTTAGATCTCTGGTGGCAAGATGAATGAGAACCATGAACCTTGTTATAACTTAGTTGTCTTGCCTTCAGGTTGCAAGCATTTTTGTCCCTACAGTGGTTACAATTTCATTACTGACACTCTTGGGATGGTAAGTTTACTGTGGCGAATTGTGATGTAGTCACCATATACACACCATTCTGTTTAAATTTTGATGAAGTGTTCCATATCATTCCCATGCAGGTATATTTGTGGGACATTTGGAATGTACCCAGAAGAGTGGCTACCTAAAAACAGCAGTTGTTTTGTTTTCTCCCTCATGTTTGCAATATCAGTCGTGGTGATTGCATGTCCTTGTGCACTTGGCTTAGCAACACCTACTGCTGTCATGGTTGCAACAGGCGTTGGTGCTAATAATGGTGTCCTTATAAAAGGAGGAGATGCTTTGGAAAGGGGTCAGAAGGTTAAGTGTGTGGTATTTGACAAAACAGGTACCCTTACACAGGGAAGACCCACAGTCACAACAGTAAAAACTTTTACAGAAATGGATCGTGGAGACTTCCTTACTTTGGTTGCTTCTGCAGAGGTTAGTCCAGATCTTCTAATTGGTTTCAAGATTGTTATTTTGTTTCACTTGATATGTTATTGATATAAACTGTCGAATTAAACATCCTATTGACAATTGTTCCTTCTATTTTTCTGCTGATGATGTAGGCTAGCAGTGAACATCCATTGGCAAGGGCATTAGTGAATTACGCACACCATTTCCATTTCTTCAATGACCCATCTGTTGCTAAGGATCTCTATAATGAACACAAAGAGCCTAATTTCTCCGGATGGCTTCTTGATGTCTCAGACTTTTCTGCTTTGCCAGGGAGAGGTGTGCAGTGCTTTATACATGAGAGAAGGGTTTTGGTAAGCTTTTGAACTTAAATTCATTTAAATGCATTCATGTACTCGTATAGGAATTATTGAAGTATAATTGTGCCTTATCGATATTTTTTTTTGTTTGACATTGTATGATGATCAGGTTGGTAACAGAAAACTATTGCTTGAAAATGGCATTAATATACCAGATGAGGCTGAAAGCTTTTTGGCGGAATTAGAGGAAAGTGGAAAAACAGGGATAATTGTGGCATATAATGATACTCTCGTTGGTGTTTTGGGACTAGCAGATCCTCTTAAGAGAGAAGCTGCCGTTGTTGTAGAAGGCCTAAAAAATATGGGTATCCGACCGGTCATGATTACAGGGGACAACTGGAGGACAGCAAAGGCTGTAGCTAAAGAGGTTTGTTTCATCTCTGTTTAAACTTCCATAGCTAAACCTCAAGCATCATATCATGTGGATTGATAAGTCCATGCTGAATTGGGGGTTTCTCTTCTCTTTAAGCATAGATTTATCTCTCTCTCTCTCTCTCTCTCTCTCTCTCTCTCTCTCTCTTTCTTCGTTTAATTTTTTCAAGGGAATTTACTTGTTTCATGATTATTTTTTCCCTCCTGATTATTAAATTATTAACATGCTATACCGAGAGATAAGGTCAACATAAATATTCATGGCTGGCAGGTTGGCATTCAAGATGTGAGAGCAGAGGTGATGCCATCTGGAAAAGTTGATGCGATACGTTCGTTTCAGAAAGATGGAAGCATAGTTGCAATGGTCGGTGATGGTATCAATGATTCACCTGCTCTTGCAGCTGCCGATGTTGGGATAGCGATTGGGGCAGGGACAGATATTGCTATAGAAGCTGCCGATTATGTGTTGATGAGGAACAGCTTGGAAGACGTCATTGCAGCCATTGATCTCTCAAGAAAGACCTTCTCCCGTATCCGATGGAATTATGCGTTTGCAATGGCATACAATGTTGTTGCCATCCCAGTGGCAGCAGGAGTTTTCTTCCCTTTACTGAGGTTCAGGTTGCCGCCTTGGGTAGCTGGGGCATGCATGGCCCTTTCATCTGTAAGTGTTGTATGTTCTTCTTTGCTTTTGAGAAGATACAAAAGACCCAGACTTACAACTCTACTTGGGATAACTGTAGATTGAAAATAATAGTGTCAATAGAAGGAAAAAAAGTTAAAAAAAAAAAAAAAAAAAGACTGGGAATGGAATGGCAATGAGATTGTATTCCATATCCCAATTTTGGGTCATTTCTTTACTTTGTTGAGATACCATGGGGGTGAATCTGCCCCCTCCATTGTGTGGAGATCTCATGTACTTGTATCCATCTCCATTTTCCACTGATTAAATGAAAGAATCATTTATGTGTTCCCTGATTGGCTCTCTCATTTGCATTTATGCTTAAGGTTTTCCAGAGAGTCCTAAAGCCATTTACAAGTGAAGCAGCCCTCAAGTTTCCTTGGAGTGCTGCCAGACCATGGTTTAGAAGGTCCAATCCTAAAGTATTGATCATTACAAGTTTCCAATAGTTCCAGTAATGTTTAAGTAGTTTAATTTCAATTGGGATGTGTTGGGCATTAGGATTATGTCCTTTACCCAATCAACAAAGAAGGTGATATAGGGCTGATTGGAGAGCAAGGATCCATATAGCTGACCCCATTTAGTTGGGATAAGGCTATGTTGTTGTTGTACCCAATCAGCAAAGCTGTTCACTGAGATGTGGTCTGTGGGGGAGTAACACTGATCCTGCTTGACCACTTTCAATTTCAGTGGACATGAGTGCATGACTTGACTCCTTGGTTAAAAGCCTAAACACATGGAATGATCAATCTTCACTGGAATTGAAGTTTTCATATTCTGTTAGTAATGAGGAGTGTCTTACATTGATGTGTAGAACCATAGACGAGATATACCATACTGATATGCTTTGTTGCCAGTTGGAGTTGGCTCGCTCAGGTTCGATTGAAACTTCAGTAAACCCTAGGGACTGAGATCAGAGCCCTTACCAAATGAACTGAGTTTATAATGACTGAGTTCTTATTTTACCCAATCCTCAACATGGAGAATGCTAAAACTATATCAGCAGCTTTATAATGGAGCTCAGGATACTCTACATCATCAAAAACCATGTCCAAGTCCATTTCCCTCTCTGAGTTCTCTTCTGCCGTTCTTCCATGGTCGACGGTGAACACCAACTGCTTGGGAAGGCTAATCTGGCTGCACATGGGACTTTTTGCATGTGACAGAAATGGTGAGTCGAATGGGTTGACTCTGTGCACAAAGTATCTACTCTGAGATGATGGACTTTCCATGGCTCCTTTTGATTACCACCATCGTCACTGACTGGAATTTTGGGTCATGGCATTGTCTGTGCAGAAGGCCCTGCGACATTGGAGAGGTATCATGGGATGGATTTCTTTGGGTATGTGCAGAGCCGCTCTGAGACGAGCTGGCTCTTTCTGGTATCGATGATGATAAGCTATTTGTAGGTAAGCACAAAATGGGTTGGATTGCTTTAAGGTATGCAATTTTCTCACATTCAAAACCCAAAGTTGCTTCAAGAATCATTGAAGGTAAGACATTGGAGAAAATCAAACTCTCTGTTATGAGTTGCAAGTAGTTTGGTTCTCTCCAATTCTCACATTCAAAATCCATGCTGAATTTTCCATAGGGTCAGAAAGATGATGCTTCAGTCTTCCAAAAACCGCCACTTGTGCTATTTTCTCACAAAGGATTGAAGGTGAGATATTGGAGGAAACTAAACTGGTTCTTGGCTCAAACTTCTTACAGTTTTAGTGCCCTCCAATTCTCACATTCAATCTCCATGTTCATCCTTCTATGAAACCGAAAGGGGCTCCTTTCCATCCTCCCATTCAAGAATTCTGTTCCTTGTTGAAGACATGAACACCACTCCTATTTATATACTTTTTTTTCAGGCATTTGCATGCTGTTTTGCAATTGTTCTTCCGGATCACGTGAAATGTGTTGGATGCAATGGAATTTTAGGGGAAAAAAAAAAAAAAAAAAGATCAGCCAGGAAAAATATCTGATTGGAATCTTTCCATACCAACTCCCCCACCCCTTTTAATTGGATAGAGCTTCTCAGGCTCAACTGCACCGCAGACACTCTACATGGAAGTTCTGCTATCATGTGGGGTTTGTGATATTACTGCGATCACATTTGAGGGAGAGAGAGATTTTTTCTTTGGTGGTGATGAGAATAATCCCACATAAGCTAACTATGAGACATTTTCCCTTTATATGTCAAATAGGGCTCTCCCCCTAATAGTTTAAGTTTTTGGGTTGAACACTTTAATTTTGTATTTAAGCATTATGCTACTATGTTAATAATATATCTATTGGACTTCTATGTTTAATAGCTTAAGTTTTTAAAGTTAGTCAGCCTCTAGCCAATGACTAGTTTCAGGGTGGTGGGTGGTACCATGAAAAATATAGGTATTGGTATTTGTATTTGTCTCCATCGATATCAATATGTATTGGACCATATCACTCTTTTGCGAAAATCTGATTTCCTTTGGAAGATCGCAGTGTGATCTCGCTATTCTTGTTTTTCTTTTCGTTTGTTCAGGGCCTAGTACCTCGGTGGCATTTTTGTCTTTTAATAATCTTATTTTTTATCATCAAGATTTAATATATCCTTTACTCATTCACTCAAAATGTTTTTTTTCTTCTTCTTTCTCTCTTATTAAAGAAATTTACCCTTACTAAAAGCCATTCCGTCGATACAGGATCAATTAGGTATCAACATTGAGTGCGAATCAGGAACACGAACCATTCTTGTACAATCCTAATTTATATTCATCAATATTAGCTTCAACTGATACTGATACGAATTGGTTATACACATTTGATATTTAAAACCAAGACGCTTTTACTTGATCTAATGTAGAAAAGCCGCAACCACTTTCTTTTTAATAGGAATGAATGAATGATTCCTAACCTTCTCTTTTTATACTTTGCCACCCTATATGGTTTTGTTTATTAATTTCAAAGTCTATATTCCAAGGAAGAGAGCCATAAACATGTTTATTTCTTTTGTGATCTGTCCAAGAAAAATATAAAAATAAGTTGGGAGTTGATGATGAATCTAAAGATTCGAGTTTCCTACATGTTGTACAACTCTATTTAAAATATGGGAGAAGGTTCTCCATGCAATCAATATAAAAGAGTATACCGGTGCAACAAAATAACATTATATATTTGGAGCTATGAGAGAGAGAGAGAGAGAGATTGACATAAAAATATTAACGTAGCCTACCCCAACAGCTTAAAGAACCTTTTCCATTAAAATATAAATGCCATGTAGGTTATGCTTTCGTGTTCTCTCTCTCTATGTGTCTCCTACACATTTTCTCTCATTTTTATCATATTTTATCGAATCTTGTTTCATGCTCTCAATTGACCATCTTCTCCACCCAATGAGGTTTAGAAATCATTCCCGCAAAAGAGAAAACATCTTTTTTTTTTTTAATTAAAGAAAAGAAAGCACCTCAGATTCTATTATTTATTTTGTAATTTATTTAAGTGTGAGGGTTCTTAAAAAGAACCCCAAGGGGGTTAACACAATTGGGTTGGAAGGGACATGGTAATTACCTCAGGAAGCAAGGTCCCGTAATTAGACCTTCCCTAAAAAAGCAAAAAATGTCTTTCATAGAGGGGTTGGATAGTTATTTTGCCCCTTATATTTAGACGTAGGGCAAGGCAAGCCCCAATTGATGATATTATGCCATTTGTAGGGCCGTGTTAGATAGCATTATTTAAAATATCTTTTAAGTCTAAAACACATTCAAGAAAATAAAAAATAATTATATTTCATGCATTTTACTCCCAAAATCTATTCCGAAAATACATTTTTTACAGCCAAAATTCCATTCAAACTGAGATTACAATTTAAAACGGATCATTTACACGTTAATCACACGTAGATAATTGAGACACCTCTAATGAAACATCATCACTGCATTAATTTTAGTTTCAACTGGAAAATGACAAAATTACCCTTTTCAAATTTCATCACAATCGTCGCCGCAGACAAGCGGAAAGCATATCTTTCTTTATGTTCTTAGCCCTTAAGTTACCTATCTATCTTCCCTTCCGTTTGTCCAATTTGCAGAGCTGAGAAAGCTCTCCTCCTTACTGCTACTAATCCCATTACCCATTCCTCTTCATCTCTTCCACTTTTCTTCTTCATAGATTGTTTCCTTCTCTCTTCGTTCTTCGATAGGAGACATGTCTTACGATTATCTCTTCAAGTACATAATCATCGGAGACACAGGTACAGTTTTTCTTCTTCTTCTTCTTCTTCTTCTTCTTCTTCTTCTCTCCTTTTGAATTGATGATGAAAACCATTTTCCCGATATTCGATGCGGCAGCTCGATTTTGAGAGACCATTGATGTTTCCTGTTAAATTCGGAGTTGCAGGTGTGGGGAAATCTTGTCTTCTGTTGCAATTCACGGACAAAAGATTCCAACCTGTCCATGATCTTACGATTGGCGTCGAGTTTGGTGCTCGGATGGTCACAATCGACGGCAGTCCCATCAAGCTTCAGATTTGGGACACGGTCAGTATCTGTTCTGGGTCTTTGATTTTTGTTGGTTTCAGTCTCTATCTCCATTGATTGCTCTGTGACAAGCATGAATTATAAACTATGTGCCCAATTCTTATTTTTTTGGAAGTCTGACTGTAATAGATATTACATTAAGCATAGCACGTCTCATAAATGGTGCTCTGGTGTTTTGACTTGTGATTTGTGAAGGACCAATCGTATCTGGGTTATTTGATTTTATTAATCAGATGAAGACTGTTGACGGGGTACAGTTTTTAACTAACCACCAATGGGAAACAACAATATAAGGCATATACAACGTATTCGGGGGAGGAATATCACTTTCTGAAAATGTTATTTTTACATAATACTTTATTATTGGAACAGAGTAAGTGATCTGTAATTTAGGAAGGCTTCCATATCTGATATAGAGTTATAATAGATATATGCCAAACTTTAGCTACATTTTTTTGATATTCACTATTTCGGCTAACTGAAGAAAGAAGGAGAAGCTTTTGAACGGAGAAGTGTAGCTGGTTTTTCATAGTTTGGAGTGTGGGGTTAATTTTAGTCTCTTTTTCCTGTAGGGGAGTGGGAGGGGATTAAGCTAGATTTTGTTTTGGTTTGTTGTGTGGATTTGGCTATTAAGTTCCCTTTGTTTTGTTTCTTCCTTTTTCGGACTTTGGTTGCAAGGTTGCCTCTTCTGGTGCTCGTTTCTTGCTATACTACTCTGCTCCTTTTCTTCTCTATTGTGTCTTTCTTGGGGGAGAGAACAGAACCTTCCCCGCACCGCCCACCACCCACCACCCACCACCCACCCCCCACCCTTTTTTTGGTTGGATTCCTAGACTTTGAAGTAGGGTCTTATTACTATCATGTGTAATGGATTCCGACAGCTCTATCAGTCGATTCTCCTGGAACCTATCTTTCCTTCTTGCTTCTCTATTTCTTTTAGTTTTCTTTATAGTTTATTTTGATTTATATACCCTTGGACTTATTAATTTGCACCCGGGGTGGGGGGGGATATACTCATATACCTTTGAACCTTAAGTGTTTCTCTACCTATGTTTCCCATTTGCCTGTAAAGTTCCTAATATCCAAATTCCATCTCCAAAGTAAAACATTAATTTCCAGTCCTGTTTTTGTTGTAGTACTTTTCTATTTTTCCCTTTTTAGATCTTACGTTACATTTCACTTAGTCTTTTTAATCCATGATCCTGTACTAGGTTTTGTTTTTGTCTCCTACATTGTCCATTCTCTTGGGGAATAGTTAACGCAATCAATTAACTTCATCATAATACTCACAAATTTCGTTGAATGTCTTGATTTTCCTTCAAATATGTTCTTCAACGAAAGACACAGGAAAAATTCTCATAAGAGTTCCTCTCTAACCTACTGGATCACCTGGACCAGCTGCGAAGGATAAATAATGTGTCACTGAGAATATCAGATGCCCTAGCAAACCCATAGACGAAAGTTGACAATGCCCTATTTTCTACGCAATGCAATGCTCTATTTTTTCAAGCTATGCATGATTAGGTGCTTGATGGATTATCATTTCCCGGAACATAGTACACCCAATTAGTGAGAAAATCACTCCTGTGAATGAGGCTGACCATATGAACCTATCTTTGGAGAAGAAATCCTGTTTACTGTTATTAGTGTTGGATATTGCATTCTTCCTTAGGATCTTGGGGCATCACCTGATTGTTTCTGCATCATCCATGATTATGTATTCAGTTGCTATTGATGCCTTAAGGCCACTATGTCAAGGTTTCGCCTAGGAAACAATATGCCCCTGGAAGACCAAGGTGACAAGTTGCCTTATGTGCCAGGGTGCCCGGACGCAAAACCTGATATCTTGTTCTTTTTTATTTTTATTTATTTTTATTCATTTCTCAATCTGGCCTTACATGTTATGATATCATGCTTTAGGGTGTAATGCAGGAGCATTTCCAGCTTCAAACAAATGGTGTTTCTTGTTGAAAAGTCCATATTTATCTCAGGGAAAGTTGTCCATGCAAGGGACTGCATAGACAACTTCCTTTTTTGAGAGATAAATCATTTTGGATCATTTGATTTATTTCCATCACTTGTCTTTTGGTTAACATTTTTTGTGATGTCAAAACTTGTTTACTATAATTTTGGTGCTGTTTGAAAGCTTTTTGAGTTACCTTTCTAACAAGGCAAGTATGTTACGACCATAAGTTTATTAGGGAAGTTCTGACCATTTAAGTGATAAAGTGATAAAATGTTAGGCTTGGGCGCCACTTGGCCCCCTTATTTTGCAAGAATGATGTAATTACTTTGAATTTGCAATTTTATTTTGCCCTTTTATTCAATTATTATTAAGACCTGATATCGTGTGATGGAATTTCTTTGATTTCTATTGCAATCTTTATTTCTTTCTCCCTATCCCCTGTCTATCAATCCTGAGAAACGGGATGGAAGCTCTGATATCTTTAAGATGAGGCCTAGCTTGTTACCCACTAGGCCTGTTAACCGCAAAAGGTGTAATTTTTTATGAACCCACATGAGTTAGTAGATTAGAAATTTGGATATAATATGTTGTTATGGTATAGGCACAAATACCCCCCCTTTTGGGCTTGAACCAATCATTAGGTGCTTGTACATGGAATTATATACTGCTTCTCTTGGCCTTCATTATCCTGAACTGAACACGGCTCCTCACAAGCTTTCCACAGGTTTAGTTTGCTAGTCGAATTTGCATGAAACCGCATTTGCTTCAAAAACATCTAACAAGTAATGATTTCATGTAATGAAAAATCTCCATATAGTCATGGTTGCAAGTGCCATGTGAGGGTAAACATCTAGGAGTCAGAACCATCTTACTACTAAATCTCGGGATACGGAACTTGGCTTATATGGATCTGCCAAATGTTGTATAGACATATCATACATAACAATTGTATGCTATTTTTAAGTAACCCCGAAAATTAATAGTTAGCTACATCCATTATGTGTATATATAATCTGGGTGCTTTCTTATTTTTTTATATAAAAAAATGAAGACATTTAGAAACTAAAGTATGCAATGTGGTATTGCAACTTGACTTTAAGTACTCCAAATGAGTTAAGTAGAAAATACACTTTTACATGTAGGGATCCCATCTCTCATGCGAGCACTTCCCATGTATCATGTTGTAATTCTCCTATTTCAAGAATGCCATCATCTTCTGTTTAGTTGGTCATCTACAATTTTCTGACCTTCACCAAATGCCACTATAATGAAATTGCATCTTTTGGAAAAGATATGTTTTACACATTGCTTTCAAGCCCAATTCAGCCCATAATAAGTCCACAATTTATGTTATCTGCAAGTGCAATTAATGTTACATATCCAATGCCACTCCCACCTGCACCGGCACCCCCATCTGAGAGGTGTAAACTATGTTGTGTGAAGCCTGAAATGTGTACATTGAAGTACCTCCGGGTATCAGAGATCTGAACCCTTGTTTTGTTGATTTGGCTGGTGCCTTTATAATGTGCAGAGTCAGTTGTGTATGGACTATAGAGCTTTCTGAGCAGTGGAAATTGAGATGGGTTGCTTCGTTGAGATGGTAAAAGATATCTGTGGTTTACAATTGAACCTTTTTTGGGGTATATCTGCATAAAAGGGCCACTACCCTGTGCTTGTCCCGCCTATGTGTGGTCCTGTAAGGGGTGACTTTGGAGATGGTCCTATTTTTGGGCATGTTTTGCCCCAAGTGGCTGCTCTCAAGACTCGAACCTGGGCATTTACCCTGGCAGCCCGAACCTTGTCCTGCTGTGATAAATATTTTTTCTAGAAAAAGTTTTCGAAGTTGGCGTGCTAAAGTTGTAGGAGCCTAATATGAACTGTTAATTCTCTATTTGCTTATGAATACGTTTCTACTGCAAATATTGGTTATTGGATGGCATATCAGGTTTGGCATGGAAACTCAAACAATGTTATGAAAATCTAAATCAAGAATCTGGGACCTTTTCTCAGGCTGGTCAGGAATCCTTCAGATCCATCACTAGGTCCTACTACAGAGGAGCAGCTGGTGCACTACTGGTTTATGATATAACCAGGTAGGCATATATGTGGTGGAAGTGTCAGGTTGGTTGGATTTTTGTTAATGTCTCTAACTGAAAAAGGGTTTATTCAATCCTTGTCATCTAGGAGGGAGACATTTAATCATCTAGCAAGCTGGCTCGAGGATGCCCGGCAGCATGCCAATCCCAACATGACAATCATGCTCGTTGGGAACAAGTGTGATCTTGCCCATCGGAGGGCCATTAGCAAAGAGGAAGGGGAACAATTTGCAAAGGAAAATGGGCTTCTGTTCATGGAGGCATCAGCAAGAACAGCTCAAAATGTTGAGGAGGTAATGCACTTAAACCCTAGTTGATCCTTTCCATATACTGTTGCCTTAGTGTTCCATAGTCTTGCTTGACAAGTTATAACCCTATTTACTTTTCCACTTCTATACACCTAATGTTACAATACTGATGAAGAGGAAAAAAAAATCCAGGCTTTCATAAACACTGCCTCAAAGATACTGCAGAAGATAAAAGAAGGCGTGTTTGATGTATCAAATGAGGTAAAATATTCTTATTTGGCGTAATTCCCACTGATCACAAGATGTATTCCATTTTGAAAATTTTCTAGTACTGTTAATTACAACTCCAGAGCAGCATCCATTGAGAGCAAATTTAATGCACACATGTGCATGCACACATGCAAAACATACATTGAAACATGTCTGTACGCAAGCACCACAATACACACACCACGAGCATGCATGTGAATGAGCCTCTACGTGCACAATCACTTGTTGCATGTAAATTTATATGTTTGCATCTGGATGGACAATGGAATAACAAAACCTGCCATCCAACAATTGACCCCGATCATAGCCTAGTGGTGGAGAACCATCGGATGTTAGGTTCAAATTCTCCCCTTCGAATTAATGTCAAAAGGTCTTGGGAGGGATGGCAGATTCTTCCTTTACTAGACCAAAGGATTTCTTTTGTTATATAAGGTAAAATGAAAAAGGCCTCGTATCTGATCATCTTTGTTATGATGATAGTCATCAGGCATCAAAGTTGGGTATGGCCGACCACAAGGGCCAGCAGGTGGTCGAGATGGAACTGTTGCTCAGAGTGGAGGATGTTGCAGCTGATATGACTCTGTTTCCAATCATTGTGTATTTGATATCTTGACACAATCCTGTAAAGGAATTTACTCTTTTCTTTTGAAGTGATGTAATTTCCAGTAACATGAAATGTATAGTCGTTCCTTGAACAAGTGTTGATATCAGTAACTCCTTTTGATTCAAATTGTCTTTGAAATGATCCTCTTTGGGTTGGATTGTTTTGCATTTGGGTGATTTTATGAAAAGGGGTTTTCCCTTGGATCCATGAAAAAAGTGAGATGATTGCTATAATGGTCCCTTTGATCTGATTGGGGAGGCTTGTCTCAACTTAGGGGTGTCAATTCCTGAACCGAACTGGTAAAACCGGTCGGATCAAACCGATAACAACATGGACCGAATCAAACTGAAGCCTTATTGGTTTGGTTTGGTTTGGAGTATTGCAACCCCAAAACCAAACCGAACCTCACCGAAAACCGGATGAACCTGAAATCAAACCGAAACCAGCTCAAAACCCGGATTGAAACTGAAACCAAACCGGTAAGAAACCGAGACACTCCAAAATTCATTAAAAAAAATCAAAATTTGCATAGTTTTGTATACATTTGTATAGAAAGTCGAATCCAAACTGGACCAAAAATCAAAATCAACCCGGTTACAAATCGATTTAAGAAACCGAAGAAAAACCGAAACCAAACTTCACCGAAACCAAACCAAAACTGAAATTTTTTTATTGGTTCGGTTTCGGTTTCAGCTTTCCCACATCGAAACCAACTCAGCCTGGACCGAAATCGAGCCAGACCGACCGATTGACACCCCTGACTCAACTGTTGCACCTTGAAGAAAGACTCCAAAAAAGATTTGTGCACCTCTGGCGGCTTATGAAGGCATATATGCTTGGACGTTAAAACAAGAGCAAATAGCTGCTGGGCTTGCTTAGCTTCCAGTTCCATGTGGGGTTATGGAGAATGAGAATACAAAAGGGACCCATCTCATGGTACCATTAACCCATGGACAAGTTGTGGTGTGGAGTCTGTGGAGTGGAGTGTGGACCCATTATTTGTTGGGAACCGTACAGATGGGCATCAATCACATTCAGTTTCTTAAAAAAATGGAATCGGACAATCGGTAGCCCGGATTGGATTGGAATCAGGAATTGCGATCCGGATCCAGACTTGTTTTGAATTGGCCAGTGCATCGCTTAGATTGGCAATAAAACTCTGTCAGTTTACTGTAGGTAACATTAATGTATGCGGCCAATGAGAAAATATGTAAGAACATCTTCAATGCACAGCAGGATCAATGAAAAAGAGTTGCCACCAGCTCGGGGTTGGATCAAATGATCGGACGGGCAAACCAAAAGCGGGTGGAAACTGGAACCCACATGAGGTCACGGGGACTCGGGGAGGGTTTATAGAGTGATGGACATGAAACCCAAACTCCCATTTCCCAATTTCACACCCATCATGCGGGGACTTTCATCCTCTGCCGCGGGTGCGGCCGTGTGATGAAGATCTGATGATTGAGAAGCCACCGACACACCCTCCAAGGCTGTGCTGGCCATCAGATCCTCAACACGGCCCAGCTGCACCTGTGGCAGAGGATTTTTTTCGATCATGCGGGGCCTACGACATAATAGTGACATGTAGTCCCGTCACTTCATAAATTTCATTATCACCAACGACATAACATTAGCGAGTGAACTCTCAAATCTCAACTTCACGCTTTACCATTGTCACGTCTGGGTGATTGTGTA
>NC_056559.1:31848095-31849027 GCF_013358625.1 Macadamia integrifolia | reverse complement strand
AAAAAAAAAGGAAAGAAGAAGAAGAAGAAGAAGGGCGAATATATTGTTCATGGATTTAAAATTTGGTATTGTATTGATGTGTCTGCTGATACATATTGGTATTGATTGAATCTTATATTGATACTAAGTCGTCACAGATTGGATGGTATGATGAAACATAGTTTTTTTATTTTTATTATTATTTTTTTTAAATTAAAAACATGTAAGAGATCCCTACCTGATTGTGTGGTCTTGAACCAATGCGAGGCCGATGGGAACGAGTGTTGGAGCATTAACATTGATTGGATTATTGATTTCTCAGGGGGAGGGTGGTAATTTTGTGGACGCTTGTGTTTGGGCATAGGAACCACATGATCGATATGATATGATCAATTTGCACTAATATAAATATTGACAGTGGCTGATACAATACCCAATTTCATGTTTTAAACCCCTCGGATTGACATCTTCGACACTAAGTTAATGGGCTCACATGAAGGTATATGTCTCACGATTCATGTACAAGAGGAGTCTAGATCTACTTATATTTATACGTAGTACGTTTTAATTAACAGTTAAGTGATAACAAGTTGTTTTTGCTTCTATAAATGCACTTTCTATTAGGAGTACGATATCTTGTATTTTGATATATAGATCTGTGGATTGATTATGAAAGGCCATTAAGAGGATCGATCACATGAGGTATGCCCTTTTTTGATATTTTAATAAAATACACCTTTATAATGTTGAAATGAATTGTACCAAGAAATATGAGAGAGGTAAGAGGATAAACGACTGTAATTCCAGTCTCCATTGATGGTGAATTAATCTCATCTCAATGTAGATGTAGGAAATCTTATCAAATCATATAAATCTTTGCATTGTTTGATTGTTGGTTTGTGATTTTCATTTCAGTTCCATGCACTTATAAAAGAAATGGGAATTTTTTTTGG
>NC_056559.1:31757749-31848075 GCF_013358625.1 Macadamia integrifolia | reverse complement strand
GGGCGGGGGAGGATAATGGCAACAAACGGAGTAGATGTAATATATATGAAGTATACAGTATACACGAATGGGGATGTGGTCGGGCTCCATATACAGGAAACGTACTTGCTTTATCTTTCTGTTTTGGTATTCGGTATCTCATATCTTTCTTGCCAATGGAACGCAACCTGGACTCTGGACTCTCGTGACCTACATATGTACTTACTACTGTCAGCGGGGGTTGGGTTGGTAAGGGTTGCTAATTTGGTCGATGTCTCTCTCACACTCTCTCTCTCTCTCTCTCTACCCATGATATGTTCCTTCCGTATAATTTGATCAAGCAGGGGCCATGAATTGAAATTGTGTCCTTTCAAACGAAATTTCGTGGAAGCTGTATGGGTTTTGGTACTTTGATGGGATCGATTCCCTTTTATTTTTTCATTCTGAATTGCCCATTTTTGATAGAGAATCATATCTCTCAAATAAAAGCCCTTTTGGTGATATCTCCATCTCCTGCTGCTTCTCTCACTGAACTATAGCTCTTTCCCAAAAAGTTGCAGAGAAGAGAAGGATTACATTTAGAGAAGATCTCTCTCTCTCTCTCTTCTAAGTTCTTCCTTGTGTTTCTTTCAATTTTAGCTTCTTCCCTTGCCTTCAACAGAAACAAGAGAGAGAAACGCATCGGCAGCTTCATTGTTAAAACTTAAAACCAAGGTATGTCTTTCTCAACCAATCATCTTAGACCATTCTTTCCCTTTTCTTTTCCTTCCACCCCTTGGATCCAGTTGATGTGTATGTGCACTTTATACATTGAATGGGTATTTTTCTATCATAGTTTGTAGTACACAGCAATTATATTGCAATAAATGTTCATGTTGCTAATTGTAAATTTAACTTGGAATCTCAAAATTTTATTGATAGCCCCACCCCTATTGATGCTTTACACACATTCTCATTAGCCCCTCCATATAGCTTGGAAGCGAGCCCCAACCCAAAAATAGAGATAGTTTTTTATTTTTTTTATTTTATCAAGATCCTAGTTACGCACAATGGTGTATATACATAATTGTGCCTTCAACTCTTAGATGGAAAGAGAGAGGGGATGTAATATCGTTGGTTGCGCAAGGCGAGACATTCTACATGTTGTCCTTTGCAATTATTTGCAAACTTTACCATTCTATGAACCCTGTTATGATTAAAAATCAAAATCACAATTAAAATCCTTTTATGCTTGTGTGTCCCTACGCCCAAACACAGG
This sequence comes from Macadamia integrifolia, assembly GCF_013358625.1. NCBI lineage: Eukaryota > Viridiplantae > Streptophyta > Magnoliopsida > Proteales > Proteaceae > Macadamia > Macadamia integrifolia. Next base: position 31,846,838 of record NC_056559.1, on the reverse strand, counting down.
GGTGCTGAAACTATCACCTTATTCCCTGATTGGATGCTTGTGTGCCTCCCCTAGTTGGTCCCTACACTAAGATAGTGGCTATGCGACCAGGTAGTGATCCTCAACCCAAATATATATACCCAAACAAACAAAAAGAGAGAGAGAGAGAGAGAGAGAGAGAGAGAGAGAGAGAGAGATCATACACAAAACCCCCCTTTATCAAAGTATGGTGGAAAAAATATATGTATTTAGTCTGAATTACCTACCAGTACATATAGGTTTCACGTAAAATTGGATGATGACATCTCTCCCATAGGAGCGGGCTCACTACTCATATATTCAATATTCAACATATATAATGTTCGCTTCTAGAAATGCCCCTCAAGACACTCTAAATGGGAGTTAATGGAAATATAATTGAGTATAAGTGCAGCGAAACTAGATTCGATCTTGTCCCACCTAGTTACTACTATTAACAGTACATCGAGGAACAATTATGGAAGCAAAAAGACAAATGTAACAGCCTAAACGTGCATGAAGTGTACAATTACAAGTAGTTGATCCACTCTCAAATCTTTCTTAGTAATTGGAAGGAAGGTGAAGGATCTGGTGGTCCCATTATTATCACATATGGCATGTAGTACTTTATGTACGTAGAAGTTTACATTATAATCATGAGTTGCATTAAGTTAGTGTCTCCATATTAATAATTTGAAGTTACTCATTTAAAGGATCACTTGTACATTCAATTAGAATGGATACACTGATTTGCTAATTACCTAGTTGTTGTTCCATATGTGGCTATTAAAAGGTGACCTTTGCTTAATTAAGCCCTGTCTAGTCGATATTCAAGATTATAATAACAAGAAGACAAGATAATATTAATAATAGAATGTGCTTCGTAATACGTAACCCCATTAGCTAATAAATACTATTATTGTTCTTTTGTAGAGGATTTTCTTTTTCTTTTTTGCTGATGGTGATGGGTGTATCCGAGAATCCGAGACCATGAGTTTGGTCAAATTAGTGGAAATTTGTTGTGCGAAAATAGGAACCAGATCCTTTCAAGTTTGCCCGGTGGCAGCTAGGACTGTGTTCTTAGGTGTTGCCGGTCATCCGATACATTGAAGAATTAGAGAGAATTTGAATCAGAGTAAACAAGGAATAAAAAATTTAAGAGAAATGGAACTCCACATTACTCACTTATATTACAATTTTACATGTCAAGCTAATAGTCATAAATAACAAAATGTGTATAGATATAATTTTTTTTTTCTTTGAACAAAATGATATAGAGTCTAGCTATAAAGCATTAGAGGGAATTGTACATGTTGAGAGCCTCCAATTCCTTTTATAAGGTTATTGTATGTGTAGCTTTTTTAAGTGAAATATACAACGATACATGGTAGGATGAAATTTCTATCCGTGTTGTGAGGATTCTTTAATTAAAAAATAAAAATAAAATTTGTATTATTTTAAAATTTTATTTTTATATCAAAATAAAAAAATAGAATAAATGTATTTAATATATATGAAAATTTTATTATTAGGAATGTAAACATATAGTTGAAAATTCAAATTCGATTCACATCCATATTTGCTTAGGGGTATTTATATCCGATCAAGGGTTTCCGGATCGAAATTTGAATAAGACATAATATAATTTATTCAATTCAAATAGATATCAATTATATTAATAAAAGATTAAATAACTATTAATGTTAAAGGTTTTGAATTTGCTCTTGAAGATTCAACAGATTTTAGAGAATGAGGAAAAGAGCTAAGACAACTGAAAGACATGGATTGAGAGCGAATCATATCCATTAGGTCTTGCGGGGATAAATGTCCCAATTACCTAAGTCAGGAATGTAAATGGATAACTGAAACTCAGATTCGATTAACATTTATATGTGTATCTAATCAAGGAAAATCCAGATCAAGTCACGCCCAATCCATATTCAATCTATTTACAATTTGAGGGTGCATGCCAATACACAAGAGTGTATGAGATTGAATTGACAAATGAAAACTCTAAACCTTTCACCATATATCTAATGGTCAGAATTGTCGCATCAACTCTCACTTGGCATTTACCTAAAAATTAAAAAAAAAAAAAAAACTCCCACCTGGCAAAACTAGTTGTGGATATTATAGATTCCCATTCCATAGTATGGTGGACTATGCACCATGAAAATTTTATTTTCTTTTCATTTATTTGTTTGTCTTCTTTTAAAACGAGAAAACGTTTCTTCTATAAAAGAGGAAAGACAGTTGCATAAGTTCGTCCTCTGTGCTTTTCTTCAGGAGTTTTTTTGGAAGAAAATGGCCGGAGAACTTGGAACTGAGTCCTCCGACTACAGAAGAGAGCTTTTATCTCCTGGCACGGAGGGAGAACTGCCGATCGAACAGTCATGGAAGCTCAATGTAGACGAGTTTCGCCTACCGGAAATGCCCAAGAAATCTCATGTTGGTTTAGGAGATTTCTTGACTCTGAGTAAGCTCTCAAATTTGATCTTCTTCTTCTTCTTCTTCTTCTTCCTTATCTATTTGTTGCTTAATTAAGATCATTCATGATTTTCTTGACAAAACCTTTTATATTAGATTTTCTCTTTGTACGTGTTTAATAATCATTCCTTCATCTTCAGGAAAGAAAGGAAAGATTGCAAAATATTATGAGAGGCAGGAGGACCTTCTAAAAGGTTTCAGTGAAATGGAAACAATGAGTGAATCTGGCTGTGTGCCTGGAACCCTCACAGAGGTAAGTGATCTCTCCAGAGGGTGCCCAAGTCCCTATATGCCTTTATATTGAGTCATTCATATCTGATGTGAGATTATTGTTTTCGCGTGAAACCCAACACATATGTGTTTGTCCAGGGTGAACTGAAGAAGCTAGCAAAAGGCGAGAAGATGGCCATATATATATCAAACGTAGCGAATTTGGTGCTTTTCATAGCAAAAGTTTATGCTTCAATTGCGAGCAGATCGTTAGCAGTGATTGCATCTACACTGGACTCACTTTTAGATCTCTTATCAGGTTTCATTCTATGGTTCACTGATCATGCCATGAGAAAACCTAATCACTATAGCTATCCCATCGGCAAGAACCGGATGCAACCAGTGGTGAGTAATTATATATAATCTAGAATAAAAAGTGTTGCTTTCAAATCATTCTTATCAAAATCAATTATTGATTTAAGATTATTCAGGTCAGGTTGGTATATATGAACAGTGCTGAGGAGCTCACAATGATTGGGCTTTTCTTATGGCTATTGGCCCTTCTATCTTTAGGGTTAGGAAGGGAAGGTGCTTAGTTGGCTCTGACTGGTAGGGATAAGGCCGGTTTAGTTGGAACCCGTAGGCTTTGAGGTAAATGTGTTTATATACTGGGTCTAGGTACGCCAGAAAAATGAGATGGTTCAACCAATTGAAATTGATCAAATCAAAACCGATCGGACCAAACACTTATGAGATTGGTATTGATTTCGGTTTTTAGAAACTGGAAAAGACCGAAAAAGATCTGATCAAGATTTCTTTTACACTTTTTCTTTCTAGAGTAAAGGCTGGGTACACCGGAATACCTAAATTTGTGTCCGTCTCCTCCTTTTAGAAAAATCCCCCATGTTCCTCATATCCCAACTTTTTGGTTGAGCCAGTAGGTTCAAGAAAACCGACTGCATACCCAACCTACTTTTTGGCCCAAAACTAGACCGAATGATATTTGAAGAAATAAAAAGAAAAACCGACCAAAACTGAATCGACAATCATACATTCTCTCTCTCTCTCTCTATACATAGATAGATAGATATTCTCTGCTTTGGGTGCTGTTAAAAACACGTCCTATATAGGAGTTAGCCCTTACTTATCAGCTACAAGTTTCTCCCTTCACTCACCAATCTCTCTCTCTCTCTCTCTCTCTCTCTCTCTCTCTCTCTCTCTCTCTATATATATATATATATATAGATAGATATTCTCTTCTTTGGGTGCTGTTAAAAACACGTCCTATATAGGAGTTAGCCCTTACTTATTAGCTACAAGTTTCTCCCTTCACTCACCAATGTGAGACTATCTTTAATCGCTCCCTCTTTTTGTCTGCAATAGAGCACCCCATTGCAGGGAGAAAGAAACCCTAATGCATAGAACCGAGGATTCCCATGGACGCCATCAATGAAGTGGTCGGGGATCCATGTCATGTCCATGTAGATATTGTTCACTTTGGGTGTCTTGATCAAAGGCCCCAAGGCTGATTGGTATCCATAAAGGTTTTGTTAAAAAGCATCTTACAGGGAAGGGGTTGGCCCCTACTTATGAGCCACGAGTTTCTCCCTTCACTAACCAATGTGAGACTATCTTTACTCCCCCTCTTTAAATTATATATATATATATATATAAAAGAAATAACTTTTGTCATTGTATAATACATATTTGTGTGTATATGTATGAGTGTGGCCCAACATTCACCAACCCAACCACTCCCCCACCCCAACCCAAAAAGGACATCCCACTAGTGAATTTACCATGTTGATTAGCTTTCAAGATTCATGAACAGCATAAATTGTACAAAAATTTACAGAAGTATCAGTTATTGACTGATTGTGTTTGGTCCATATTACAGGGAATCATTGTTTTTGCCTCGGTGATGGCAACTCTTGGGTTTCAAATACTGTTAGAGTCAGTTCGGGAGCTTGTCACAAAGGTACTTAATTTTGGGCTTATATGTTAATTATTAGTAATTTTTTCTTGATTATCTTCTACTAACCATTAATGGCCTTGTAGTCTCATCCCAGCTTGGACCATGAGAAGGAGAAATGGATGATAGGAATCATGGTCTCTGTTACAATAGTAAAATTTGGGCTCATGATATTTTGCCGAAGATTTAAGAATGAAATTGTTAAAGCCTACGCTCAAGATCATTTATTTGATGTGATTACCAACTCCACTGGTCTAGTAACAGCAGTTCTTGCAGTAAGATTCTATTGGTGGATCGATCCAACTGGAGCTATACTGGTAAGTTTTCAATTTAATTCAATTACAGGATGTATGTTTAATTCAATTAGGGGGTGGGGAGGGAGAGTCGTAACATACGACCTCTCTCCCTAAGACTTAGGCCAGTGCTCTACTGTGATACATAATGATATCAGTATCGGGTACTCAATGCCTTATTTTATAACCTTGATTGAAACTAGTAATTAGTTTTGATACATTGGGATGCAGATAGCATTATACACGATGGGTACATGGGCAAAGACAGTAAGAGAGAATGTTTGGTCACTGATAGGTCGAACAGCTCCTCCAAATTACTTGTCAAAGCTAACATATCTGATATGGAATCACCATGAAGAGATCAAGCAGATTGACACAGTTAGGGCCTATACATTTGGTTCATATTACTTTGTAGAGGTGGACATAGTCCTTCCAGAGGACATGCCAGTAAATCAAGCGCATAACATCGGTGAGACCCTGCAAGAGAAACTAGAGCAACTCCCAGAGGTGGAAAGAGCTTTTGTGCATATAGATTTTGAGTGCTCTCATAAGCCAGAACACAAGACTAAGGTTTGAGATCACTGCTGTTGCTGATACCAGTGACAAGTTCATCAGTGATTCCATAATCTGACATCATTAAGAGAGTGGGAATCTCAAAATGAAGTGATTATATCACAATTTGAAGCTAATAAGATTTCTTCAGAACCAGTGCATTGGATTCTTACAGGGTTTGTACTTCGTAGTATAGCCCTCCTTTCTTCTGTTTCTCTCATTTAAATGAAATTGTTTCCCAAATCACAATATCTCCATTCTTTGTGTTTTTTCCTTTTATTCAGGGTGAATATAAAACACAGATTCTTCTCCCAATCGATTACATCAAGTCATACTTAAACGGTTGAACTCTACACATCCTGATTACTTATCAAAGTTAACATTATTAAATCACTTTCCTATCACTCAGATTGGCAGTTTTACTTGGAATTATTATTGTCACAGCATCTAAGTGACCTCAGGCATTAGAGGGGACGCATGGCAACCCTAGTTGTCAAAGCGACTAGATACATTCCAATACCAGTTTAGCACCAGTACAGTTACTCCCACAGTCCCACGCAACCAGAACCCGAATCACCTACCCATACATGTATACGCTTCAAGTAGAATTTGATTATGACATGTTCTTTTGCTTCTATAAATGCGTCACCATGTTACCATTAAGGCATTAACCATGCAAGAAAGAAAATTTATGGAAGCAAAACAACACCTAAACATACATGAAGCTGGGATATACAAATAGGTGATCTAGACTCGACTTCTACATTTTCCATTTGTACAGAACTTGTGGCACAACGGTTATGTTGCACTATTGCAATATATTACTCACAAGTTCAAAATTTGAAAACAGCCTCTCTTGCGAGGGGTAAAACAACATATATTTGCCCCTCCCAGACCCTGCAATAGCAAGAGCCTTGTGCACTGGTTGCTCTTCTACAGAACCATTAACCACCTCCATTGCTTAAAACCAGCAACTGCCAATGTACTTTGTAGGGAGAATAAGTGAACAAAATTAATCACAGCGGAACGCCAATGGCAAAGTAAGCACAATGTAGTACCTGGGTTAAACATCTGGTAACTCAAATCCTCCCACATGCTACCATGTCACGCATATGCGTTGATACCAGCATGTCTGCAGCTATTTCATCTACACAGACAGAGTCTCTTTAATGGGACATCAATTTGGTAAGAGTAGATTCCATTTAAAATTTTTTGTTAAAAGTAAGCCACCCGAACACACAGGCTCTTGATTAAAATTGATGTAGACAAGTGTTGCCTAAATTTGTTTTCCTTCAAGATCTCACACGTTTTTACACGACATAGAATATATATTCAAATCAAGCTCACAGGAAAGGTCAAATAGTTTAGAGGGAAGAGAAACATCAGAGACGACCACCCCTAAGGGCAAGAACAAGATGAAGAACAGAGCCACCCTCGATGTTGTAGTCCTTGGCAGTTTTATCATCTGCTAGCTGCTTACCAGCATAAATGAGCCTGTAATCAAGGGAGGCAACAAAACCATGTAAGACAGGTATTGTGATTAACCAACATATATACGTACATGTACATAATGATCCAAACGATAGGTGGCAATGAACAGCTATGCCACTAGGTCCCGTGGGATTGCTGCATGAACAGCCCCATGGCAGCTAATCTGGCACCGAAATTTGCAGCATCGGTAGGCCCACCCACCCTAGGCCACCTAATCCAACTGCAAGCTTTAGGCGAAACAGGAACTTTAGCTTGTGTCACAATAGAGCTCTCAAAACAATCAATTTTTCTTATAGTTGAGTCACTAGAAGTAGGCAAAATATACAATAAATTGACCACATGGTTGACATAGTTCACAAAATTTGACACATGGCTAAATCCAGAGCACCAAATCAACCAATATCGGATTGCCCACATCAATTATGTGGCTCAAAAGAGTCCGACTGCTAGGGCAAAGCAGCACAGCCATCCTGCTCGACTATAAGAACATTCCCATAGTTCTTTACCCACCATTATGATTAGCAGCATTCTACTCTTAGTTTTCTTTGTTCTTTTGCAACCTCTTGGTGATCCAAGGATGTTCTTTTCACATACATAGGCAGAAAAGGTAGCAATGCAAGGCAACACAGCAATTAACAAGAGCTCCCGCCCACAATCAAATATGTCTGAACCAATGACATTCCATGAAGGTGGCCAGATGTTACCATAAATTAACCCAACTAAGATTGCAAGTTCAACACTAAGAAGAGCTTAATTCACATCCCCAGTATCATAGCTAACACTCAAATAATTAACATGCACGTTCCATGCTGAAGATTTTATTTCAACATGTGTAAAGAATTTTCTGCATTCTGACAAACTCTTCTATTGGAAAGGTATTAGCATTCAATCATGGTTCAAGATCTCGGCGAGATCTCGTTTTTTTAGATTAGTGAGACGAGATCACAGGCAAGGTATAAAAACGCCGAGATCTCGCCAAATCTCGCCAAGATCTAACCCTCTCTCTCTCTCTCTCAACTTTTCTGGAAAAAAAAAAAAACTAAGGGGCAAGAATTTTGGTGCTTTTGCTTGAGGATCTCCATTCCTATTAATGTGACTCATCAGTCATCAATGTTAATTGTTAATCAATTAAGTAATTTTCTATGATGTCTTTTAAATTCTTACGATTATGGTGTGTCATGTGTTGGTTGTGGAATGTGGATTGTGGAATAGAACATACTAGCCTAGGGTCCAAAGAACCGGAAACTACTTACATAGGGTACGAAGTCAAAGTAGCATTTTAAGTTTGATTTTTAAAAAACTGATGTTTCCATTGTATTTAGAAGTCCTAAAATAGGGTAAACACCTAGTCTCAGGGGACTACAAAGACCATATGACCACTGAGACCAACCACAGAGTTGACCGCGAAAAAATACATGATCTCAGCGAGATCTGACAATATCTCTCTTTTTCAGATTAGCGAGATGGGGGGCGAGAGCGAGATCTTAAACCATGCATTCAATGCATAAGAAATTCATAGCTAGTGCTGATCCATACTAGAAAGCATAGATAAAATCAGCCACTACAAGGATGGAGAATGGAAATAATACCAAATTATCTATCCTTCAATAAAATCAGAGATGGGCTATCTTTTCAGACACCACCAATATAAAGTACCCCCCCCCCACCCCCAATCTCTTCCCAAAAATAAATAAATAAATAGAACTGCCAAAAGATGAGTAGCAACAAGTGAAAATCTTCAAGCTTAACCTCAAGCCGGCTGACAAAACTAACACCTTCAGATCTTCGGTTAGGCTTGGTTCAAGAAACCCCAAACCCATTTGCCATTTGACTTTGGTCTCAAATGGTAAGTCTGGCTTCATGCTAGCATGTCTATTTGGTTGATCGAGTAAGGTTAGAACCTTGGAGACCAAACTGAGCCCTGACAAAATAAGGGGCTGGTTGACTCAAAGATGAAGACGTTCAACTTGAAATCTAACATAAGGTCCAACGTGGTTCAGTATAGGTTGGTTCAGGCTCAGAGTACCTAAAGCCAAGACTTAGAAAGTCTTATTTCAGTCCCTTCTAAACTCTTATTATGTGCAAAAGTATTAGGTCAGAGTGTACACCAAAAATAAATAAATAAATAAATAAAATGTGGTTCCAACTAATAACTGTATATATAGTTTGTATGCAACATCCATCTGCATGCAAGTGTGGGCAGAGAGAAAGAGAGAGAGATGTATACCTTTGTTGCACCGGAGGAATCCCTTCTTTCTCCTCAACTCTCTCCTTGATCCGATCAATTGTATCAGTAGGTTCAATGTCAATCTCAATTTCCTTTCCAGTAAGGGTCTTCACCTTGATCATGGTTCCACCCCTAAGCCTCAGAACCAAGTGAAGGGTTGATTCCTTTTGGATGTTGTAATCTGCAAGAGTACGCCCATCTTCCAATTGTTTCCCAGCAAATATCAATCTCTGCTGATCAGGGAGGATACCCTCCTTATCCTAAAAAACCATTTACTAACCTTAATTAGTAAGAAATAGTAGTAGCAAGAGAGTTTTATGGTATATTCTCAACAGCAACAGATGCTGGCTTAGATCACACCCATCGAAGATATGCTGGCAACAATAAAGGATGTCGGTCAATTGAGCATTATATATCACACAAGAATTCAGTCATTTATTTCAGATATGAGTATGGAAAAAATTAAGATGTACTTCACCCAAAAGTTTACCTTCTTAGAGAAGATAAGAAAAGCCACCCAAAAAAAGAATTTCAGACCCCCCCCCACCCCGCCAAAAAGAAAACTCAAAACAGACTTAGGAAGTCAATTTTTTTTCTTCCTTTATGACAATTCAAGCTGCATGTGTTAACAGGTAAATCCAAAGGCCGTTGCCGTCTCTGTCAAAGGATATACCAATCCTCTCTCCTTTCAATGAACAAATCTCCTTATTGACAGGTCTACGGAAGATGGGATTGTGAAACTTCATAATTTAATCAAGCTCAATTATCATTTTAGGCTGATTTCATATGACATACTGATGTAAATATGTATATAAATGCTAAGGAATTGATCAAATTATTTAAATTTATGCTTTGTAACTAAGTTAGTTACTTGTCTTCCTGTTACATGCTTGGGATGGTAAAAAAATTATTTCTCATATCATGCGAAATATCTTTTGTTGCCAACAACTAACATATGCATGTGACTAAGTGTGGCAATTGACTACGCAGTGCCAAGACACAAATGCAATATACTTGACACCTGCCATTTTCATGGTAATAAAGTTAACCAATATGCTGATAAAAAAAGTTACCTATACTTCACATATACAAGTTTACAAAAAGGATGGAATTATGTACTTGTGTGTATGCATGTTTATATAGGAGTTAGTGGTATAAGCATTGGTGGTGGTGGTGGCCACATTAGTGGGTGTCGGAATCCATATCAAAACATGTGAAACACAGGGTGAAGTCAAGATTGTAGCTCCTAGAGAACACAAGCAATGATTCATGAAGTAAAAAATTCAAAATCAGTAGTTATTTATTAAAGCTTCCAGAACAATCCTGTCTTCATGTTTTTCACTCTAATAAAATTTAAGAGAACCCCATGATCCACCACCATAATATATACCATAAACAGATAAAATCTAAATCATAAGTGAAGTGACAAAAGAATAGGTTATCAGTTATGAGTTATGACAGTGACTAAATGATAAAAGAAGCAAGAAACAATAAGCCATAGAAGTTTTCAGCATCGTAGCCCCAAGGGAGGCATGAGTCAAAGATTGATGATCTAATAGAGGAACACTAAAAAATAAGAAGTAAAAACAAACTAGTATAGGGAGTGAATCAATAAGATTCACATCAGCACAAATAACATGAAATAAATACTCACATAAAAGAAAATCGACAACTTATCCAGTTAACAAAACAATTATACACTTTAATAGGCAACATAAAGCAAGAAGACCCCAAATCCTCTGAAGATAAAGGCACACCAGGAAACATATGCCAAAAGAATCCAGTTTCATATAGAAAATGCCAACAGGAATCAAAGAACAAGGACCCAACAATCATCCGCAATCAGGAAAAGGAAATAACATACCAGAAATCCTCTGAAAAAAGGAAAACCCAAATTCTACATATACATAACTCAACACTTATCTCTGAGCGCCCGTTAGTGTCAGTAAAAATATTCTCCAAAAGCAAAACAAGCAATACAGAGCTGCAACGAAACTTTTCGGTTCTATAGCTTAAAGCACCACTGGTGAAAGAATCCCACGAAGCCCTACTACAGATGGTAAAGGGAACCCAAGAAAAAGGAATTCTACAGATCATGAAAACTAGATTCCCTTCACAAACTCCAACAACATAATCAATAAACCAAAATAAAAACAATTCCCAACAATAATTGAAGAAATCAGACCAAAACCTTACTATCTCAACTGAATAATATGCCCAAGGAGAACAGGACAAAGAGAGAGAGAAAACTAAACCTGAATTTTGGCCTTAACATTGTCGATTGTATCACTACTCTCAACTTCGAGAGTAATAGTTTTCCCGGTTAGGGTTTTCACGAAGATCTGCATGTCGATTGCTCAAGCTTCCGCAAAAGGGCGGGATCGAGAGAGAGAGAGAGAGAGAGAGAGAGGGTAAGAACAAAATTTGAGCGCTCTGGCGTCCCAGGTCACATAGTTATAGTCATATAGGCCACCCTCTTCTACCCAAAAAAACAAATATAGGTCACCCTCAGAATTCTACTCTATCTAGGAAGGAAGGAGAGATAGAATATCAAAGTTGACGGGCCCTGGACCCTTGACCTTTGAGAACCGTCTACAACAGAAAGTGGATTCCCAGGTTAGCACTTGTGAGGCCCACCAAATAGAATGGTTGATTTTAACCAGGTCATACTTGTGAGGCCCACCAAATGGAATCGTTGATATTAACCCGATCTGGTGATGCTAGTTTGATCGCCGATGGTTCAATCCTGACCATGGTTTTAAAAATCGGATCCGATCAGTTAAGATCGCCTAGATGGGTATCAGCTGAGACCCGATTCTCTATCCCGATAGATCCGATACCACACCACTAGTATGGTATAAAAGTAAAACGGTCCAAAACAAATTTTTTGCAGAACAGGTGTAAATCCATCCAATCCCAACCGTTGGTATCGGTTGAGATCAATCCCAATATCAATTCCAAATGTCAATAAATAGAAATGCCCAACCCATTGGATGAAGCTTTAACGGGTCCCCAAAAAAAAAAAAATGGTTTCCATTTGTTCTTTTATTTTTACTTTTTGGTGGAATAAGACGGAGATCCTAGACTAAATGAGGAACAAGAGATCTCAAACTCAAAACCTCCTAAGGGCTAACATCTATTGCACTAGCCTTAAGCCACTTGCACTAAGCAATCGATGGATGAAACATAATGAAATAGAGTCACTTTGAGGTTCCCTATGAAATGAGGCACGGAACTGAGCGACTAGGAAGAAGTTCCGGGAGTTACGAATGAAGCTTGGGTTCATATTAATCGTGGATTGAGAGTAGGAATTGAACTCTATAAAATCTAATCTCTCGTTATTCCTCAATAGCTCAATGGTAGAGCGGTCGACTATTAACCGACTTCCTCCTTTGACCATTTATTCTTATTAGAATAATCTGTTATCAAGGCTAGGATGGCAACCATACATAACATTTTATGATAGAATGTTGTTTTACTATGGCTACGTTTGGTCGTAAGGGAAATGAGAAAGGGAAGGGAAGTGAAGGGAAGTGAAGGGAAGTAGAGGGAAGTGAAGGAATTTTTTTTTCCCCTTTTGAGTCTTTTGGTTGCATCAGAAGTGAAGTGAAATTAATTTTACCTGAGTTCTTTGGTTGGACACAAAATTGATGTAAGATAAAAGTAAAATTTTTAAAAACTAGTAATCCAACCAAACTTACTAAATTGTAACCAGTAACACCCCTTACATGTTTCTAGCACAACAAGAGCAGTAGAATACATTCTTCTACTAGGAAGAAATGGCTGCAAAAGATATAAAATGGAAGTATGGTAAAAGGTGCAAAAGCTTACAACTTTGGCCACAAGAAATGGCTTTATTTTATTCCAACTTTTATGACCATTGCAACCATACCAGCTATTATGATGAACCCTTCTGAAGCATATCACCTTCATTATATTCCCAAATGACTTTTTATATTACTTGGAATGTTATGCAGGCTTGATAGTAAAATGAAAATTAATAATCAATTCTTAACATGTATATGCACTCAGTCCCTACATTTCACAATCGGGGAACACCATTACTGTCTCTTAGCCACCTTTGTGAGAGTTGAGCTTGACTTGTTGTAGTCAACAGCTCAAAACCACCATCACCTAAACATGGATACATGCCATTGAATCATCTAAATCTAAAACCTCGCAATGGGTATCAATATGGAACTAACTGGAGTGGCATAATATGCAAATGCAGTTCATGTCGGTGAGTTACTATGTTTGACGAGGGATAAAGGGCTTCAGAACCCACCTCAAGACAATGCCAAAACAGAAACTAGGATACATGTTTGAACAATGAAAGAGAATTCTATGTTTATCTATGCCAATATCAGATACCATTACCAACCCAAGCTGCAAAACATAATAATGAAGATTTAATGCAATTTGACATTATATATTAACAGAATATGCAATTGTTAAGGATGTATCTAATTCCCAACTAAAACAAAACCATTTCATTTTGTATTTCAATAGCATTTGAAAACATAAGGCTAAGATTCCAAACAGAATCATCTCAAACATGCTGGTAGTTCAGTAAAAAGTAGTTCATTAATTCTACGTTTTTAAGGAATGAAACAAATTCTATTACTCAACCAAACATAGTTGATAAATGGGAATGTGTTCATTTCGGTGTAGACCATATGAACTCTGATGCTATGGCAACTAAAAACAAATCAGTGTGTTCCAAGTGACAACCAATCGCATCCTAAACCTAAATGAAACAACTAATGATTGTATGTATCTTACCACATCAATGGCCTTGATCAAGAAACCTCAAGATCCACCTCCTCCGTTGCTCCATATTCCTAACTAAAAATGCCTTTGCTTGAGGTTCATTTACTATGAGGACATCAAAGACGATGTCAAGTGTATCTTCGCTAAATCCGTCTACTTCTAGTATAGCATCGAACAATGCTTTAGGAGAGACATGCCTCTCTTGGACCATAGTCACTAAAGAATCTATAGAGACGGTGACAACATATATTTGGCCATCCAATGCTACCTTTGCTCTCCTTCTCTCTCGAGGTACATCATGTGATGCACCAGCTCCACTCCCCTCTCCAGAATGCGATGTGGACATTGGGACTTGGGTGTTTAAATCTTCACTGCTATCGGTCTCACCAATCTCCATATGGTCCACTGGATGGATGTATGGCCTAGGTTCTTCAGAAGTTGCTTCCTTATCTTTCCTCTGACAGAAAGAATCTCTATTTGATTGAGAAAATTCCTTTGTGGCGTGATCTTCACCCACAACTTCCTTAAGTTCTTCAAACAAAGCCCAAATCATGTTTCTCAACTTTATGTGAATAAACCTGTTCTCATTTATTGTTCTATGCAAAATATTTTCTGCAACTTTGATATGTTGGCATAGTCCACATAGATACTAGCATGTTCCTTGAATCAGTAATTTGAAATAATACACAAGCCATACAATTATAACCCTCCTTAAAAACAACATTATTTCCATGAGGAGGGTCAGAAGAAAAAGCTCGGCAAGCTTTGCAGAATTTCTTTCCAAGACTAGATGGGGGCAAATCTTTATTCTGGAAATGATTAACCACCAAAACAAATAGCATATGAGATACTTCTATCAACTCTATAATTGGATTTCTTCTTCTCCCTTCTCTACCCATAGGACAATAGCATAATCAAGCAATTTCAAGAAACCAAATCTCTATGACACATTTCATCAATCACTTGATGAGCAAGACCAATACTCATGTACCAATGTGTTGTAAAAATACATGAGTGAAGAAGAAATCAAACCTGAGGATTAGAGATTCCAAATTCTACTCCTAAGAAAGAGAACCCATAGCTTAGTTACAAGCAAACCAAACGCAACATCTTATTGAGAAGGAAAGCCATGAGCATGTGAGAGTTGCGAGCAGGATGAAAGTCGCGTGAGAGAGAGATCGTCTCACCTTGCTCGAGCAGGATGAGAGTCGTGTGAGAGAGAGAGAGATCGTCTCACCCTACAAGCATGGTGAGAGTCGTGAGCAAGTGAGAGTCATGAGAGTGAGAGAGAGAGAGATCATCTCACCTTGTGAGTAGGGTGAGGGTTGTGAGCGGGTGAGAGAGAGAGTAGGGTTTTATTTTTTCTTCTTATTTTGGTGGGGAAATAAAAAGGGAAATTTCAATGTATAAGTGAAATTTTTTTAACATGTAAAATATATTTCTCTTTCAATTAAACATCTAAATTTATTTTTCTTGGAAAAAAATTCCACTTTATATCAAAAATTTGTATTCCCTTTGCAACCAAACAATGCCTATGGTTATATGCATTCCAGCAATTCTATAAAAAAATTGAATACTGTTTATGGGAAATTAAACTTTGGGAAAAAGGTTCTCTTAGCAATTAGGAGAGGGTATGCCATCTCTCTCTCTCTCTCTCATGAAAGGATCTTGTTGTCCTTGTGTATGAAACTGTTTTACTGCACCTCATTGATGCAGTCCTATATGTTGCTCGCATAAAAAACCCTCTATCTTAAAATTAACTATATTGTGGTAAATATAGACCTCCTAATGCAGATCAAAAAAGGATTGAAAGTCCAAGGGACCCAATAAAGAAAGATAGGATAGATTGCCAGTAATTGTGAACAAAGCTGCGGGCATACCAGAAATGGACTGTCAAGAATGGTAGATGGAGCAAGGATGCATAGCAGGCTTAAAACATGACACATGTGGGATGAACGAGCTTTCCTCTACTACTATATTGTGGTAAATATAGACCTCCTAACATAATAGGCATTTGAAATATATAATTAGGAGCTTCTTCTTCTTTATTTATTTATTTATTTATTTTTAATGTGTATGATTAGTTCTCCCCAAAATGAAAATGTTATCAAATGAAGACATTCCTTAATAGGTTGAATTCCCAAAACTAAGATTTTATTTTTTACTTATTGGATCCTTCAAGGTGTCACCATGCCTAATGAAATATAACAGTTCACTATTTGCCACTTGACACCACATGGATGGGTAATCCATGTGATAGAGGACACCACATATCTCAATGGTCAAATTTTAATCCAGAGTAAGCAAGGAAAGTTTCTCAAACTCTAATTCAGAGTTGCAGTAAAATTACTAAAATCTTATCAAATGGAAATGAATATAAAATACAAAATTGTATCTTTTGTAATTTTAGCTACTTCCTTTACTCATTTTAATCTAAAATTTACCAATGAGATGCTTACCAATGGGATACAAATTTGGTTGGTTCTTCCTATTTAATTAGTTCCTAAGAGCTAGCTTCTACGATCCCAAGTGGCAAAAAGTGAAGATGATACTTACTGAAACATATATACCTATGGTGCAAATTTGGGTTAGGATTTTCAGGCTTGAGGCTGGGCTGAGCCCAATCTTGGCGTTATATAATTATACATTAATTATTACATATTATGTTTAAGATTTAAGTCTTTTGGATTAATTTTTAGAATGATTGATGTTGATGATGTCTCATGGGCCATCGAGAGTCAATCAAAGCCAAGTAAGGCTGGCCTGAGATATCTTAATCCAACCTCAAGATTAAGGTTGGGCTTGGGCTGAGTTAAGAGGACTCAAGATTGACCTAGGTTTTTAAAAAAATTGACGAGGTTGCCATTTAGAATCATGCAAAGGATTAAGCTTATTGCAAATTCTATCTTTTCTTCACTTCAAATTCACAAGACATCATAATTGAATAACATGAGGGAATTTTATATTCTTACTCATGTTAGAATTAACCAAAAAAAAAAAAAAATCCTTGTTGATTACTCTAATTAGTTGTTTCTTTCAACAAAAAGAAGCATAAAAGGGAATCACTATTGGAATGTTTTCCAACTGAAGTACATCATTGAAGCAAATGTTAATTTTCAGATCAATCAATCACTCTGTGGATCAATTTCTGCTATTAAAAGAAAAAAAAAAGTATTTTTCAGTTTGGTACTAGATGCAAAGGAACAATAAACCACCCCCACTCCCAAAAAAAAAAAAAAAAAAGGAAAATAGAAGTACTAGCATATCATTTAAATGGAGATGAGAGGAGAAACAATGGCAAGAAGGGTGATTCTTTCAGAGTTTACCACAATATATATACCCTTTTTATTTGTAATAAAACCCATAATAAATTTTCCCTTTTTTTATTTTTTTAATTCTTTTTTGTATTTGAAGATCAGATCAGATGAGAGGAAGAAAACAATGGAATAGAAAGAATAAGGGGTGCATGATTCTCTCTGTATCAATATTCTTAACGGAGATCCCTGGCACAGTGTGTGGCCATGGTGCAACTTCGCCTGTAAGGATTAATCTTCAGATTTTTCCTGCAATCATAGTAGGATTGACCGGGTCTGCGGCATGGGATCCTGTTTGCCTTCAATGCTTCATAGCTAATATACCTTCGGCGTCGATAAAGACCTCGTCGAGCGACGTCGGAGTCCATCATCATCTCATTTGATTCCCCAATGCAGTCCCCAACCAGACCATTACATTTAGGCCGTGACCCACCAACAACCCAGTAGGCATCACCCGACAACGGCGACGACGACGACAACTCGGCCACCAATGCTAAGCTTAAGAGGAGGACGACGAGCGAAAGGCGAATATCCATTCTGGGTGTGGTACCAGGATAGTAGAGAAAGGAAGAGTGAGGGAGTTGTTTTAGTCTCCCTAACCTTTAATATGGTTTTGTCTCTGCCTACCCTTATTTAAGGAGGGGATGAGAAGATGTCAAAGAGGGGGAGGGGAGGAGGGTGGTGGTGATGAGGCTAGGGTGGCCCGTTTCTTTCTCCTTGCTTTTGCTTTTCTTAGGCTATGAGTATTGTGTGGTTCAGGTTTGATGTCAAAACTTATTATCAAGCTTTTAATGGTTGTACATCCTATATTTAGTATGTATGACCAATTATAATTTCAAATATGCGTGCTTGCGTAAACCAATTTATAAAATTTGTGAATTGGGCGAGTTCCATAACGCCTTGTTTGTTTGTTTGACGAAAAATAATAAAATAGAAATAAAGGGGGGGGGAGAGTTAATTGTCGAATTTTTCATAAAATTTCAATAAAGGCATATATTTGGTTACTTGAATGGTGAGTTTTATAAGGCTTTGTTCGTTTGGTTGCTCGAACAACAATTAAGGAAACTTGTCTACCTATAGGGCAATCCATTGATCCCACCACCCTTTTTTCCAAAGTTTCACAATTTTTTATTTTTTATTTTAAGGAGAAGGGAGGAGAATAATTTTATTATAGGTGGGATTCAAAACTTTATTACAGAGACGGTAATTGTTAGATTTTTCATTAAATTTCAAAAAAGCAGGTGTTTGGTTGCCTGGAAAACTAATTATAGTAGATAATTATTAAGGAAACTTGTCTCGCCACACCCTTCTCTAAAGTTTTACAATGTTTGGTAAAATTTTTATTTTGAGAAGGGAGAAGAATGATTTTATTACAGATGGAGTTCAGAGCTTTATGAAAATATACAAGAACTATTCTCTTATTAGAACCTGATCCAATATCATAAATTCTAGCCATATTATCCAACTCGATCTGGGTTTGGATTTTAGATATCTTATAAACTTTTCCAAGTATCCAAACGAGTAAAGCCTGATTATCTTTGACCTGCCATGGCAATTCACCAAGTCAGAAATGGTTTCCCAAACCTTATAATATATTTTTCTTCTTATGAATATATACGTGTCCAGCCGAATATCACCTATATGGTGACAAAACTGAAATCGATCACGACTTTGCTAGGTTTAAACATTGGTAGGAAGAAGGGGATAAACGATAATGTTGAAGGCTTGTCTGAGAATGATTTCCAATACTACTCAAAAATACAGGTTACTATGAGTTTGAAGTTTGGATAATAGGGTTGATAAATTAAATGTTGTCTTCGTTTGGCTTATGCTAAAGTGTGAAGATTCTCACATGGAGAGAAAATAACATGTGAAACATATGAGGTATTTGGCCTACCAACTCCGCTATCATTTTTTAAACAAACCATTTTCATGCATAAGGGTTTTGATTTTGGTAAACGCTTTGCAGTACACGCTACCGTAAATCTTCAATAGAAATTTAGAGATGTGATCATAAAAAATTGATTAGAAGAAAGACAACAAATGCGAAAAAACTAATCAAATCCTTAAGGCATTGAGTGGTGATAGCTCCACAAATATATGAAGACATCAAGGACTTGAATAAATTAATGTGAGACTTTAACTTTATATGTAACTCCCAACATCTTAATATGTCATTCTCCAATTAAAAGAAAAGACCTAATCTCTTTTCACCCATGGTGAAAGAGAATCTCTTCAGTCACCCCATTTGATGATCCTTTGATTGGACTACAGAAAGGTGTTTTGGACTATGAATACTAACTGATGATAATTAATAAGGAACCTAGCTAGAGTCCAGTCATAGTTTAATCATACCATCACAACACCATTAGTGAATTGTGGGTGAAGAAAAACTTAATCCTAAGAGAAAAAGGGAGGAATAAGAAATCTCAAGAGAAGCTAACAATTTATGAATGAACTTAACAGAAAACTATCATTTGAAGATGGTAACTTTATAAGCTCATCAAAATTTTTAGGCTTATAATAGACTGAATGTTTAATGCTAGACATGCATGGAAGATATCTTAAAAAAAAACAAATCTCCATTTTTTCATCAATCAAATCTGAAACTCTTGACAAAAATTTACATATGGTATGAATATAATGGATCAAAGAACATAAATATTAATAATATTAAGAAATTCAAATAGAGTCATACAAAGATTCATAACATTTGAAGAATTCCTCTAAATAGTCTTCTCTCGCTTGTTAGTCTTATTCGTTTTCTTCTCTATGCAAATTATCAATGATCATTACCAATGGGCATAGATATCCTTATATGGATGGAAACCAAAACTAACCTTGAAATCGGAGTAATTGAGCCTCTCCATAATAAGGCCTAATCACTAATAGGTATATTATACACTTTACACTTTAAAATAGTTAATTGAAACTTATTAACCCATTATAAAAATCACTCTTAATTAAACTCGATTTATCCAATCAGGCATCTCAATCAATACTAATTTACTAATCCCAAACTCAGACAATCATTAGAACATTACAATTCTATGGTCCATATATCATTTAATAAAACCATCTTTTCAGTCCAAAGAGACTCTACCACATGCTTCATTTTTGTTATCACATGTATCCAAAGGAGGAGTCAGACTTGGAGTGGATTCTTGAGGGAAATTGAAATTTAGAAAGCATTTTGACGTCAGAACCAGAGCCCACAAGACTACCAAACAGTTCTGAAAAACCAATGGTTGGTTACCCTATCAATGTTTAAGGAAAAACACATTTTGAGTCTTGAATGCCTTTAAAGTGTCATTAGGTTTATTGTGAAGGAGTCAATGCATGCTTTGCGCAAATTAAGCTAAGTGATGACTTTTAGGTGCCATGAGTTTTGGTCAAAGAAATCTGGTAGTCTGTGGCCATGCCTTTGAAAGTTTGAATGAATTATTACTGCAAAGAAATTATTTGACATTGAAAAAAAATTGAATGTTTATAATAATATAAAAATATAAAAAAATAAAAAAATAATGTCAATGTAGGAAGCATCATAGGGTCTGTGTATCATAAACGTTTTAAAGAAAAATATTTTTTTTTAATTGAAATAAAACATGTATGTGACGATCGATCTATTTTTGTATTTTTTTTTTTTTGTCCACATTTGTTAGTTATTAAAAAAACAAATTTAATATTATTTATAAAATACAAATTTAGACCAGAAATATTATCATACACAACTGATCATCTTAACCACCGATTATCTTTTCACATCCAAGCATGCCTTACTTTCTTAGGGAAAAAAATTTATTTATATTTATTTTATGATTAAAGTATAAATTACTAAAAATAAAGTTTTTTTTTTCACCCTTTCTTGATCAGAGCAACTTGGGGGGGTGAATAAGTGAAGAAATGAAAATATCCAAATTCGCGTGCATTGACAAAGGTATCGATGTGGATCCCACAATAAACAACATCATGAATGTTTAAGCAATTTAGTTGGCATCATAGATGATGTAGTGACTTTTGAGTCACTTAAAAGAGAAGACTAAGCTTTAGAGGGTGACAAAAATGGTTCACTTGTGTGACATGGTGGAAAATTACAGTTTTGATATATAAACAATAGAAACTAAAAGTGAACCATCCTGGATTAATTTCTTGGTTTTGGATTCCTAATCATGAACCAATTTTCTAGGTTATAGTTGTATTCGACTGTTGTAACCTTGATTTGAATACTAGTGTGAAGATGTAGGTTTAAAGTCTGACAATAGCTATTTTTTGACATGTAAACAATTATATGAATGACTTCCCACTAAATGTTAATGAATATCTCAATCAAATCAGATCAATTAAATCTAATATATCCTAAACCTAGATCTCCAAGATTATTTTTCATTATAAGTTTATTTTTATTCATAAATTATTTATTTGCATATTCAATGAGAATATGGATGTTTTCTATAGATAAAAAGATGGAAGGCATTTTTTGCATGATAACGGAGGCTACTTGGGAGGGGAGAGACAATGAATACCCACATCAGTTCAATCAATAAGGGCAAGAGAGGTCATTTCAGTTGGGGGGGGGGGGGAGACAGTGAATTGTTATGTTGGTTACACTCTTGCAATGAGATATTATCTCAAAAATGAGGAAAACACTTTATTTCAATGTGTACTTCTCTCTCATAATTTCGTTCTCTTCTCTCTTCATTAAATATGCAATCCCTAATTCCTGTATGACACACTGACACATGAATTCTATTATCCCCCTAGTTGTTATTGGCTTTGGTATAAGATGCCAATACAAGTCACTAACTTGTCAAACCTCTCCGTCCCCCTTTTTCCAACAAAAAAGTTCATTCTCAAATAAAAAGGAAAAAAGAAAATAGGAAAAACTAAATAAAGGCTTTGGTAGTGTAAAGGAATGGTGATATGCATTACAATATAAATTTCCAATAGAAATTAAGACGTATAGAATAAAAAAGACTGCATGGGCACCCAATCCACCTAATTGTTCTTCTTAATTTAGCACCTTACAATACCATGCATCGTCTTCCATTAGATAATTATAATAATGAAAGATTCTCACTAATTTAGTACGCGTAGGAAAATTAGGGCATCGCATGCACTGTATATATCAGTCTAATGATTTATATATGTGGACAAAAATTAATTAACCAAAATATTGTGCTCAATATTATATAATTATTCACACTACACACGTAGCAGCAACTATCTGATTTTTTAATAAACATAAACCATAGTACTTACATCATTTAAAACCATTCAAAACATGAGATTAATATCCATCATGAATAAATTAAGTATCTATATATGTCTCTGGTGTACTATTTACAAACATAGAATAGGTGATTAATTCAGTAGCCTGCGAGCTATAAGAGTAAAAGTTTCATGGTTTCAGGCATCTTCCACCTCTGAGGCTCTGATGCAGACCATAGTTAGTTAAAACATGTTTTAAATGATTTTTTATTTTTTCAAATTGACCCAATCATCTGGTAAGAAGACCCTAAAAAATAGGAAATGTTTTAAATGCATTATTTTAAAAAAGGGCGAGTGGTAGGACGAACGAATTGTAATTTTATTTTCACTTTTTTTTTTTAATTTTAATTGTCCATTTAATATTAGATTAATTTAAACCATCTATTAGTTTTTTATATTATAATCGATTCCTAGATTTTAGGGTGGAGAGATAACAGTCACTTATCTTTAACTTGTTGTGATGGTCACACCATACGTAACCGTTCCAACTTCTACCATTCCAAAGGGCAACCAGGGAGAGTAGGATAATGATAACTCTCTCTCTCTCTACAGAATATTTTTTTTTCCTTTCCATCATTCTTGTACAGTTAAATAGGAAAACATCTACAAGATTCCAATCCCCTAAGGAAGAAGTGAAAATAGAATTTCATCGGGTGAGAAGTTTTATAGAGGATGAATCCTTGTGTGACAGAGATTCATCGAAGAGGATGAATTGGTTAGCAATGACCTATTGTCATCATGATAGCTTATTTCAGGTAAACGGAGAGGGGGAAAAGGTTAACACTTTAAATCTCACCCAACAATATCCACAGTTGTTAATAAAAAATGTTTCACATTCCTATTTTGCCGCACGTACTGCGACCTTTTGCCTTTAAAAAAAAGTAAAAAGATAAATTTGGGACAAAGTTTTTTGTCCAAGAACAGCCCCTATGCCGCAGACATAGGGGGCACACAATGACCATTGTACCCATCTTGGGGGTGCATGCCCCTATGTTTGAGTGCAGGGGCCACTCTCGAACAAAAAACACTTACATTTTCTTTTTATTTTTAAAAAATATTAATCCATATAAAGGTATAATTAGTACTTCAAATATTAATATTTAATAGAGATGTAAATGAATCTGGATATCCCTCGAACAGATATGGATATTCCTAAATGGTTATGGATGCAAATCGAATCTAGATTTTCAATTATTCATTTACATCTATAACTTGTGTAACCCAAACCTTCATTCCCACGGTGGATACGATTCTCTCTCAAAATATCTTAGCTCTTTTCCTCATTCTCTATAACTAGTTAAATCTTTAATAACCCTTTAGATCATTAGCTACTTAATATTTTATTATTAGTTAGATATGTTAGATTTTTTTGAAGATTTCTTTTAATCAGAATTAGAATTTTTCAAATGATGATACGATAAAAGAAAAAATTATAAAACATCATCATCAACATTTTTTCTAAAGAGAATAAAATTTTGGATGAATATATGTATGAACATATAATCAAAATAATATTCATAATCAAAATAAAATAATAACATACTTTTCATTTTAAAGAAATAATTCATCAACATGAACACCAAGAGAATCATCTATAAAATAAAATCTTAGTAGAAACATCATTTTTTTTTTTATACAATCATCTTCCAAAATGAAATTGGTTCTAGGTCTAATATGTATGGCTCTGATACCATTTTGTTAAATAATTCTATAGGATTTGAATTATAAAACCCAAAACCAAGAATATGAAATAATCCATACAGAATTCTAGAACACAACTTCAAACATAAAATGGGAGATAAGGAACATATCTTGAAAAGATAAAACTTGATGAAGAAGGATAAAGAATACCAATTTCCTTAAAAGATAGAAACACTCTAAAGAAGGATCTTCTGCAACCTCCCTTGAATACCAATTAATTGTCTTTCTTATGGAACAAAGAAAAAAGTAATTCACGTAGCTACAAGGACCCTCTTTTATATAATATATAAAGTATTGTCCCAGCTCTGGCACACTTCCACAATGTCCAGGACTGGCCCACTTCAAACCAAACCAAGGTGACATGTTTAAACCGGTCCATGTAGTCAAGACTCCCATCATTAAGTATTGGCCTAGTAATTAATCAGACCCACTATCTTTGGAAATCTAACAAGATATCTATTCAAATATGATAGATTATGTTTCAGATTATCTAAATTTCGATCCGAACAACCCTGATCGGATACTGATGCAAATTGAATTTTGATTTTTTTACTAACCATTTATATCCCTAATACTTAATTAATATAACACTGAGTTGGTCCCACAATTTAAGCCCTCTCTTGGTTAAGTATTTTTCAAAATATAAATGTTTAAAAACAAGTGCAGTTCTTTTTTCATTTTTTTTTTTGGCCAATTTCAAATTGTTTGACTCATTTTTTTCCCATCTCATTTGGATTCTGAACTGTTTTAACGATGCTGTACTGAACAAAATTCTTTTTACAGTTCTTATTTTAACTATCTATGATTCAGACACTTCGTTAAGTTAAATCAATTTGTATCGTTTCAAAACCAGACCCAGGGTTTAAGAAGCAAGAATGGGTATTGGGACCGATTCAGATTAGGATCACATCGAATCGGAATGGTCAGATATGATAAGAATCATTTCAGATATGCACTAACCCTAATTTTTTGAAGGGGATTGGACTAGCCTAATTGGCCAATTCTCATCCACTTATCAGACCGACCGATATCGGCTTGTGAAATCAATTAAATTCACGGTTCAAAGGTTAAAAAAAATCAGATGAGACTGAAACGAATATAAGGCAATATCCACAGTTTCTCAATTTTAGTTATTCTCACAATTTTATATTATTTTATTTATTTTTCGGTCAAAACTAGGTTGAACACTTGAAGTGATCAAACTCGAGTAGTTTGTATATGGCAGCACAATCCACAGTAGGTTATTGTGGTTTAAACTTTAGGAGAAAGTAGCTATATATTGTCAACCAGTGGGTCATCAAACCGGTTGACCCAAGAATTAATCATGTTTGGTTAGTTTACTTCATTTTGTCTAGGTTAGGGCCATCAGGTCAGGTCATCCAACAAACTCAGAAGTTAAAATTAAAATCCTCTACAATGATTCTCCTTCCAACCTCTCTTCAACTAGGCATATAAGCATACTTGATTCTTAAAATTAAGAATCGTCAATACTTGTTAGGCCACCATTGTTTCTCAATTTTACAAAAAATTTTATATATTGGAGTAGGATCCTTTGGAGGATGTAGGGCTTTTCAAACCTGAGACTAGGATCTGGATTTCCCGATCGGTCCCATCCAATTGGTCTGGACGGGTCAGAATCAATATATTCTAGGCATTAGGGTTTTCCTGTACAGAATCAGCCGATTCTGATAAGGGGGAGTCGCGATCAGCTTGTCCGGCAAATATCGAAATCTATACCGTTGATCATGGGGCCGTGACTATGATAGTATTTTTAAGTGGTGAAGTACCTGATTAGAAGGATCCCTCATGATCGTTCATTCCTTCCGATATGACCGAAGAGACCCGCGTAGAGAGAGAGATTCCCAAGTCCCAACTCACCTACAACGAATATGAGGCTGACGTCACATAGTGCGATACGATGAAGACTTTGTGGTAAGCTGGCGTTGTTTCTGGGAAAGAAGTAAGAACCACTCCAGAGCCTTCAGCCTTAAGCTTTACGCCTTAAGCCTCAAGCCTTCCAGAAGAACGAGAACCACAAAAAAAAATGTCAAAGATTCCATTTTCCACGTGTCACTTGACGCTCCATCTCAAGATCGACGGCTACGATCCCACGTGAGTCAACTTTTGACCAACACAGTCATCCTCAAAAGTTTTGGCCTTTATAAATAGGTCTCTCCAGTAAGAAGCAGCTTCCTCCTATTTCTTCACCCAAAAAGCGATCATAGATGAGTGAGTTCAGTTCACCCCATGGCCATAACTGATACAATGGCTGGCCCTAGTGACTGGTTACAATTCTACCGGCGAAACCTCGCCGGAGAAGAACCACCGCCGTCTCCGACATCACCAGAATTGTTTGATCCAGTCTCCGATGCCGCTGTAGTCACTTCCGCAAGCACTCCTGGAGCTGGGAATCCGAGTGGTAGTACTAGCAGCGTCCACTTGAACCCGGAAGGCCGGAGAGTCGCAAAACCAAACCGGAGACGTTCCAGGGCTTCTAGGAGAGCTCCCACTACGCTTCTCAACACAGACACCACCAATTTCCGAGCCATGGTTCAGCAATTTACTGGAGTTCCTAGTGCACCCTTCAACACTGCTGGACCTCATCACACGGGTGCAACCAACTTCAATTTTGTGGTGGAAGCAGGTGATCAGCACCATCTGAACACAGCTACTACAATCGCTGCACCTGGGTACCATCTTCAACAACAGCAGCAGCAACCCCAACAGCAATTCCAACAACAACAACAACAACATCAATTCCAACAGCAACAGATGCAATATATGTTCTCAAGGAACAATCCTACAAGCGATGTGTTTGGTCAGAGATTCAGAGATGGCAACCAAAGATGAACAACCATGGAGGCCTCTATCTCTGAGGGTTTTTTTTTTTTCTTCTCAGTGTCTTTCCATCCATGTGCTTCCTAGGATCTCTCATAAACCTGAAAGGAGAGCAAATGGTTACATAAAGGTGAGAGAGACAACTGAAGAAAGGAAGAAAATTAGGAATTGACTTGTAGCAGAGAGAGGGTTTTTTTGGGTTTGACTGATGTAAATATTATGTTCTCTTCCTCGGAAACTTCCTCCTCTATTTACTATTTATATACAACAATAGGTAATAGTACGAAATAATATATATGTTTCTGTTTTTTGTTTTTTTGTTTTTTTGTTTTTTTATTTCAAATGTTATCAAGGTATTGTGTTTATTGTGGAATTGGAAACTTGGAGTCAACTCACTTGTTGACTCAACATGGTTTTAGAATACTCTCAAGTATGATGGTTATATTATTGTATTTTTCTTAAGTTTTTGAGATCAATTCTTTGGTTTTTTTTTGTTTTTTTGCCAAGTTTTCCTCCATGAAGAAATTGTTTTTCATGGCTATCATTGCGCTCAAATGGGATTTGGGGAACAATAAAGGAATATTTTTGGATGAGAATGGATTCACCGCATGTATGTTCACCTACATGTATATGTTACAGGCTAACACCAGACTTTGACACTTACGAGCAGAGGAAGTGGAATCATTTTGAATCTTCAACATATATAGGATTTAACAAAAGGAAATTATTTCTTATTCCATGCTAATTAACTACATGTTGAGAGAAAATTGTACGAAAGCAATAACAAGGAGTTTCTTATACAGGGTAAAAAACAGCAAAGGAAGATGTATGGGAGGTGGATGAGATTTGGAGCATTGCAGGAGAACTAGGACTCTTTTTAATATTAATGATGTTAACCAATGGCCTTGGACAACAATTCCTCTTTTTTAGGATGCTGAATTTTTTTTTTGGTCTAAATGTAATCTGTTCATGAAGACTAACAATGAAACCATACTCATTTTGAAGTATATAGCCCTTGAGGCTAATGGTAAGAAAAATTATGATCATGGACCCTGATTACCTGTTAAGATATTTAGTTAACATATAATAATTTATATATATTTTTTCAATAAAAAAACAAATAAAATAACATAGAGTGGATTTTCGACCGAAAGACTTGTCCATCAGAAATTGATTAGTCAAACCAGGAGCAGGGGTAGAGGGACAATGAACGGTGTCTACGATTAGCTTACGTACTCAAATAAGGGCTCTTTCCATCGATTGCTTAATTACGTAATCTACGACTACCTTAGGCGCGAAAGGACTTTCTTCTTTATTGCTTAAATAAATCCAACGACAAAATTAAGATTCATTGAGTGAATAGTTAAACTATTGGGAATAGAAAAACTTTCTTTTGGTATAAAGGGCAAGATTTGAATAAAGTTTTGGGGGTGGGAAGAGGGGATGAATCGTGAATATATATGAGGTCATGTGGGGCCCAAACATCAATAGATATTAGACTGAATATTTTAGATAGATACCTTCTTTTACCAAGTCATAGAGGTCGGCGCTCATCTTTCCTTAGTTGAATTTTGACATATTTAGTGCCTTCAATATTGATATGGTATAAGATTAACTTTCAGTATTTACTTTACAATTATTCTTTTCTTTTCAGTTGGGTAAGCTGCCTCAACTTAGACCAAGTGTTTGAACCTTACCTAAGTTGATTAATTGGGTAGAGTACTAGAGGCCATAAAATATACTCTTTTAGGTCATGTACACGATAATGTTTCATGTATATCCTCTCATGGAGTATTTAACAACAAAACTCTCTCTCTCTCTCTCTCTCTCTCTCTCTCTCTCTCTCTCTCTCTCTCTCTCTCTCTCTCTCGTATGTGAAAAATGATTAAAACATGTTTAAAGGGGAGGGGATATGGTAGGAGAGTCGTGTTGCCTTTGGGATTTGTGATTTGGGTGGCTGGAGAATCTGCTGAGCGGCATGAAGGGGTGGCAGCAGCCGAACATGTCTCCACGCAATCGCTGGTTTTGTTCTCAAGTAGTAAGTTTAAGGTTAAGGCAATAGTAGTCTTTGGTAGGGAAAAGTCCAACGCATTATGGGTTGGTAATTCTTAGGTCGGCTTCGTTCGTTTAATAATTAAGGGAGAAGATTCTCTGAATTGCAAACAAAAGGTATAATGTATAATGCATATATTGGATAATGCACCAATGTGATGCAGCAGAAGGATATCTTATATAAAGGATAACTAGCGAGGTTATTTCATGTGAGGAAGAGATATAGGTACAGAAATGCTAGCATATCCAACCTTGGCAGTTTAGAAATGATTTTTCCAATAATTAATTAGGAAAAAGATCATTTTGGCAATACATCTTGATAAGCATTTTAGAAGAGTTAATTATTTTTGAGCCACATGGATGATTGATTTTGGCTAACTCATCATTGGAGTAATTGTACATCTAAAATTTGCCCAATTTCATGCCTAAATTCAATCAAATATACATCAGCGTATGTGCATATATGTTGGTGTACGATGTTTTGTATTTCGTGGCAGTTTAATCCAGGGAGTACTGGTGTACGTGCCTCAACAGGAGTACTGGTGTAGGAGCCTCGAAAGGACAGAACGATGACCCACTTAATCCTTTTTATTTGATGGCACTTTTGTACTTTTCGAATTATGATTTTTTGCTATATACTTGTAGCAAGGTTTTCTTTCATTGTAATGCAAGCAATACTGCGAGATGTGAGGACGAGCGTTGTAACCTTATTCTCCATTGATAGTGACGCAATCTCATATCATCAAGGACATAGGCAATCTTGCCGAATCTTGTAAACCTGTGTGCATTGTTTATTCTTGGTTTACATTAGCTTCTACATCGTTTTAGGGTTGCGTTTTTACCCATATATTCTTGTATTTTTCAGTTGTCTATTGATGTCCATGAACCCTGTAGTAATCCCTATATTTTAAAGCTCCTTTTTTTTTTTTTCGTTTATCATTTATTAACAAATTTCTCTTTTAGCTGAACTTGATATTTGGTAAGGCAACTCTTTTTTCTTCTTCTTCTTTTTTTTTTTTTCCGGTAGAAGGCAAGGCATCTTAGGGCAACATGTCCAAAAATTTTGTCCAATATAATCTGACATGTGACAGATATTGGAGCCACCCTACAAAGCTTATCAAGACGAGTTGTCTTGAGTAACTTTGCCCAAATAATTAAAAACTAAATATGAAGAACTATCAATCAATCACTAATTTTTGGATGTCATATTCTATAAGATGAAAGCTGGATTTTCTTTTACTCTTTTTCTTTCCATACCCTATCAAGCTTCTTTGTCATTTATACAAGGAAAAGGAAATTCTCACCAAAAAAAAAGGAAAAGTAGATTTTAAAGTATTAACGAGTTAGATCTTTCATGTTATGATTAATGAGTTAGGTTGGGTTAATAGTTGAGGTTGAATTAATGAACTTAGTGAAGGATTTGAGTCCAAACACAAAGTACACAAGGAGACGATGAAGAGAGTACTTGATAAATGGGCCAGGCTTAGGCAAAGAAATTTTTAATTTGGAATAGTCCAGCCCATTTAAATTCCGGGAAGGGCAAACTAGCTACTTTGAGAGAAAGGGAGAAGCCAAGTAGTGCAGTTGGTAAGGGCCTTACTGATTGTAACAAGGTTTTGAGATCGAATGCCGCTTGACTTGGCGTTCGGGGGATACAGCTTCATCAAAAAGACATCTTTGAGACTAGAGTAGACAACATGGGGCATGTGGGCTTGGCTGACTGTGCTTGGTTGGCCTCTTTATACCCACAACATGACCCATTTCACTTGGTTCTGCAATTTGTGGCTTCAAGAATGAGCTCTGTTTGGGATTTGTGTGAACTATATAATAAGCTAATTAGACTCCTGGATTGTATGTGAGCTCCATAGTTTGACCCTTGATCTCAAATATGTAGTCTTTTAAGCTGGGCTTTCACTATGTGGTTTTGTCCATGGCGATAATGGGTGGTGTTAAGATTGGCAGGTTCATAATAATATGTCCTCAAGCATAATTTTCAAGACATGCCATTCAGACACTTAATACTTCAAGTGCGTATCTCTATCTCCTCTATTTGAAAAATCTCATCTTTCTTCTCCCAACTCATCATTCAAGAAAATGGATTTCAGAGGAGCTTCTCATGTTCATATTTGTTGGAATTTCACGCAAAAGATAGAATTAATAATCCCATATTGAAAGTGAGAAACGAAAGTGAGAAACCCCACTTCTGATGTGGGGTTGTATAGGTATTTGGTCACTCTCTCTTTAATTGCTAACTTTTGATGATAAGTTTTATCTAAGACCTTAACAAATGGTAAATGGCTTCAAAACCAAACCCACATCCCTATGATTAATTCTTTTTCTATATAAATTCAACAACAATAAAATTTAAAATTTTATCCCAACTTAATGGAATACGTTTCATGAAGATTTCATGCAAGGACAACCAAAAAAATCTATATAAAAAGATTAATAAATTATGATTAATTAGAATAATTGGCGACAGTTAACCTATACACCTATATAAATCGGGTTGAAATTATCTGTAATTCCGATATTATACAAGTCCGTGCAATACCACCTTCAGGCGGTGACACGTGTATTGATACCAATACAATGGTCCAGATCTGGTACAATTAATAAAACATTAAATCAGTGAAGAGGCATTTAAATCAGATCTGGACCATTGCATTGGTATCAATACACGTGTCACCCACTGAAGGTGGTATTTCACGAAATTGTACGAGATCGGAATTGCTGACGATTTTTTTCCATATAAATCAGTCATGGATTTATAAAGAGAACCTCTAATGAAATACGGCTGTCTTCGGTGTCATATAGTTGACGGTTGTGAGTGGCCCAACAGCATACGAGGTGTGAAATGTCGGGGCATTTTGGTTAATAGTTTGATAGTAACTGGGAGTCTGGGACATCTCATCGACGGGAAAAAATCAATCCAAAAGGGTACTTCGCACCGACCCCTGCAATGTTGGGAGCAGTTTCCTTCGCTTCCTTCCCAACTCCAAGGAACTTACCAAGGTCTCAGTTGTGCCCTAACATGAAACCAACCTGCATGAAAGCTTTCAAGGTCACGGCTTCGCTCACTGATTTCCCACTCGCAAGCAGAATCCTCGTTAGGAGTATGTCCCTTGTTTCTTCCTTTCTTTTTTCTTTCACAAATTTGATTTTTTTTTGTTTGTTAGTTTATGCATTTTCCATCTGGGTTTCTGTTTATTGGATTGAGGAAATGCACTTCATGTCTTTTCAAACATACCCTTTTGTTCTATTGTCTTTTCAATCGATTATGTTGTTGATTCGATTGATTGCAGATATCAATTATACTTTTGAGTTTCTTCTGCAGATTGGCTTTCTTGTAAGTTGTATCTGCATTGGATTGATGGTGTTTGTTGTCTTGGTTTTTATTTATTTGTGGTAGAATTTCTCAAACACGTTCAAACTTTAGAGGGAATTCCCTCCATGTTCAATTTTGGCTAATCCTGTTTTGATTACTTCATTCTTACTTACTGTCGTGCCTCTTTGATTCATTCTTAAGACGACTCCCCCACCCCTTCCTCATTTGTCCTGTAACTTCACTGGGTGTTTTTTCTCCATTAGATAAAGCATTTATCTTCCCTAAGCTGGAGTTGAATCTTGACTCTGTGTGTTATCTACAGAGTGAAGGATAAATTAATAGATTTTTGCCTTGCAAAATTTTAGTCCTTGTTGAAGGAATTCTGTCATCATTTTCTTTTTCACCATCTCTAAAATGCTCTCATTTATTTTCCTTTTATATGACCCTTTGTGTTTATTAGATTGTTGACTAAAATCAACTCAGTGTTGCCTCTATCTTTGATCAATTTGTCCACGTGTAGCATATCCAGTGTAATGTTTCAAGTATAATTCTGGTGGAGATATGCCTTGTATAAGCTCCTGGCCTAGCTATCTTAGCAATTGATTTAAAAATGGAGTTTAAAAATTTTCATAAGAGGAGAACTGGTGCCACTTTATTCTGTGCTCCTGCGTGATTGGACTTAGTTGGCTGGCAGGAAAATAGGCAGGCCATAATTAGGTGGAAATAATTGCAGGATACCCTTCAGATGTATTGATGGGAGTTTCTTTGAGCAGAATTTCTGTTGTTTGATTGTTCATCACAGAACCTTATCTCGGTTCTTGGTTTTTGGAGCACTGGGTTACTTCTGTCACTTTTCTTTTGCTCCATGTTTGAAAGGTCAAAATTCATCCATTTAGCATGAATTCGGTACTGTTTGAATTTTTTTTCCCAGATACAATTCCAACGAGACCAAGATGTCACATGGAAGTTGCTAACTTGTAATCAGAGTCATATT
Source organism: Macadamia integrifolia (assembly GCF_013358625.1). NCBI lineage: Eukaryota > Viridiplantae > Streptophyta > Magnoliopsida > Proteales > Proteaceae > Macadamia > Macadamia integrifolia. The sequence continues at coordinate 31,813,344 of NC_056559.1, read as the reverse complement.
AGGAAGTCTTTTTGATGGTCAAAAAAATTCAAAGCTGTGTAGGGTTGCCTGTATAAAGTACGGAAGTTTGCAAACGGTATATTTTGAGTGGAATCGTTTGGTTTTTGGCCATGGGGAATGGTTCTGTTTCAAGTGGTTTGATCCATGCTTTATGCATGGTGAACAAGCTCATCATCATCATCTCTCTCTCTTCTTCGGTTTCTACACTTTACAGTTCCAATTAGGCCCACTACCAACAGGTTTGCAAAGCAGCATCTATTTATTGTGGTTTTTCTTCAAGTGTCCAACTTAAAAGCTTAAGCTGTTAAGTGGAGTGCCGAATTGCTAGTTGAAGTCATTGAAGATCCCAGACTTAGTTGATGTGGGATTATTCCCAACACTTTGCATCACATGTTGCCTCTCTTCTAGGTGGCAGTGCACTGTATATGATTCAAGTAGTGGGCCCAGTGGCTTTGATACCATGCTGAAGTGTTTAACCAAAAATTTCAAACTAATAAGACCCAACTGGTGTATAAAGTCATCCAAGTTCCCAGAGTTGGTCACTATGGACTTATTCCAAACAGTTTTTGCATAGGGAAATTGCTCACTCTTTATGGCTTATGAGTACTGCCATGTGGTTGAACTTTCATTGAGTGTTTTACCTGGGTGATCACACTATGGAACATCCTGAATTATATGCATCAATCATTTGCCGAAACTCTTTTTGTTTCACATTTTGTTTTGGGGTGTACCCCATATTCTGCGATGTGGATGTTCTGTAATTCTGTCAATCAGAAGGTAACTTACCATGTTTTACTTCATTCATTTTTCAGTGAAGACATAATTGGCAAGTGTAGCATATTATTTCTTGACAATTTTTCTTTGAAAGCTTGAGTGCATGACTATGAAGACCATTTTACTAAGAAGTTGCAAACAAGAATTTTGTCGTCTTGGAGATTTGCACCATGCAATCCTGCGACCTTGATATATGAAACTAGTTAGATTGTGGTGCAATCATTTCCAAGTGTACATTGGACAAGATTGGCCTGAACTAAGTATTGGCATAAAATGAGCACTCTTTCTTAATGGCTTCACAGGTAAAATTGTGGGGTTTTTTTCATACATAATACCCTAGGCAGGATGGAATCCCAGATTTATCTTCCCTTCCTCTATCTTTCCATAAATAAAGAGGAGCAAGAAATTCTTAACAGATATCATTGCTTAATAGGAGATAAGCATACAAATGTCAAGACTCAGTACAATGACATACTGGGAAAGATACTATAATATGCGACTATGATGATATAGTTATGGATAGTTGATGATATAAATTATAAGAAAAGAATTAAAAGTAAAATGAATCAACTTGAGCAACAATAACAGTATTGCAACAGTCTGTTTGGACGAAGTTTAGCCACATTGTCATTATAACATGACACATTCATCACATGGGGCAGCCATTGATCTTTGGATTTTCAGCAGGCTCATCCCTGACAGCCCATGATATTATCCAATCAGGATTGAGACAGAAGTCTGTTTCCTAATCAATTATTGGAAGCTCTAGATTTGGAAAATTCATAAGTTTCCCTGAACAGTTGAGCCTGACTGCATAAAATGTCTATGATTTCCTATGAAAATGAAAATGAAGAAATGCTAAACCCTCAAAGGACATAAAAAATTCTCATTTGGCAATGTTCAGCTTCCACACTGTACTAGAATTGCTACATGCCGAAAAAATGACAACATTTCTTTCCATTACAAGTTGGACATCATGAAAAGACGGCTTTCAACAGTTACAGACAGGGATCCAGGTCACTTTTTAGTTATCATTGTTACGAGTGCTTTACTTTATCCTTCTATTGTCATAATTCTTTCTTGAGCAGCTCTTTCTCAAAGTAATTTTTGTTTTTATGTATTTGTATTTATGCTGCAGATTTGCCGTATTCTATTAGTGAAACAAGTTTGAGTAAGGAATTTTCAAATTTTGGTCAGGTAGTTGAAGGTAAGGGTTGTTCTACTCCCGATCAGAATAAAACCATGTAATTTACATTGTGAATTTTGAAGTTGGATGAGTCAAATGGTAACTCAAGTAAACTAAAATAAGCTGCTTCCCAAGTTCTTGGATTAGTTACATTGAATCCTCTCCTATAATTCCGCTTTGTTTTGGGCTATTTCTTCTGGTAAAGCATGGGAAAAGTACCAGAGTTTCTGCTACATATATGTGGAGAACCATCTGATGATACTATCTTCACATCTTTTTTATGTGACCTGTCAAGTGGTGGGTCCCAAGGGCTCTGTTCATGTGAAGTGTGTCCTGAAAATGGATTCCAAAGCATATACTGGGTTAATCCTCTGTGCAGGAGTATTATTATTATTATTATTTTATTCTTAGGAGTGTCTGGATGGGTCATCTAGTTATGGAGTTTGGATGACCTGACTTTCTTGCATGCGGAAAAAATTTATATGGTAGATCACAATCTTCGAGTCAGAAGTTTAACTGAATGGTCTGGTCCATATGGCAATTAGAGTGAGTTCTAGCTTCTTTTTTCAGCTATATTGAAAAGTTTTAGGGATGGTATTTGTACTGTATGATGTTGATGGGGGAAATCAAATGCAATGTTGTCCGTAGATCTGACATGGACAGGGGCACAGTCCATGGAGCCAATTCAGAAGTTATGTTAGTCAGAATGTCGGATCATCTGGATTGGCCATGATTCATGCCCACCAAGAGGGTGGAGGTGATGGGGACAATCCTGTCCAGAAAATCATTTCCAACTTAAAGGTTGTATAACATGTAACAGAACTAGTTCCATCATCCCAGTTTCTATCATGTTGATCTGGGTATAGTGGGGAATTTCAGGATATCGATACTGTACAAGACCTAATCTTCTATTGGTATAAATTTTATGGCAGTTAAGCTTGTCAAAGATGACGCCACACAGAGGTCAAAAGGATATGCATTTGTGCAGTATACTTCTCAAAATGAGGCCATGCTTGCATTAGAAAACATGGATCATAAGGTCAGACTCTGCCTATTGTTTTTACTCCTCTCTTTCCAATATTAAGATTTTGGACTAATCATCCGTTTCTCTCAGACTCTTGATGGCAGGGTAATTTATGTGGATCTTGCAAAACCAGTAAATAATTCATTCGGTTCATACCCCATAACTTCAGGTCCCCCTTCTGAGCAGAATTCATAGAAGCAAACTGGGCATAGAAAGGCATGACCTGTTTGCAACTCAGTGGTGCTTTTACTGTAACTGTATTTGCCATCTTAAAGATTGAAAAATACGTGATTTCTTGACTGTTCAAAGCAGAAGAAAAGAAGTTAAGGAAGAAGAAGATCATGTTTAAGTCATGTTTAAGTCCTAGTGGTTATAGGTAAGTATTCTGGTGACCATATATGAGTGTAGGTCTGTAGTTTAGATGCATGAGAAGAGTTATTAAGAGATTGTAAATTAGAAATGTAAACGTTTGTGGAGTGCTGGAAATAAAATTAAGGCAATGGATTGGGTACTGTTTCTTCTCTCGTATCTAGATCTTCCTTTGAAAGTCTAATCCATTTGACATGCCATGTCATTTTTTTTTATCATTCATGGTTCAATAATTTTGCTTAATGTTTAACCAACCTATGGTTTTAGTATTAGGTTTGGGCTGAGCTAAGAGGACTCAGGGTTAAATTGGAGTTTTAAAAAACCCTGCCCTATTTCACACCTAATGTGTAGTGTACACTAGCGCCTCCCTGTGTCTATATCTCTCATTCTGTTTATGAAATGCCATATCTGCCCCCTATTATGGAAAGAGAGAGAGAAACAAGGAGGCACCAGCGGATGCTATACAACTGGATGGAGAACTAACCTAGGGTCCTTTAAGTTACCACTAAAGCGAAAAAATGCTAAAGTTTAGGTCTAAGGGTTCTATTACCTTACGGTTTTTGGTTGTCAAGAATAAAAACACCATGAGGGAGAGAGTTCTCTATTCAAGAGGAACATAGAATTAAATGAGCACACAAATGAGATGTGAAGGAGTGGTTTCATACATAGGATGGTAACGAGATCATATTTTTTGCCGAAGGGTGTTAAAAATCAGACCGAACCAGCCTAGATCAAATTGAATACTTATAAGTTTGTATGTGGGTTGAGGTTTTATTAAATCGATAGAAAACCAAAATCAAATTGGATTGACCAAATGCATCAACAAAAGCAAAATACGAATCATATCCGATAAAATAGTAATTTTCTATTGATTTTCTTATGTATACATATAAAACTGAAACCGAAGGAGAACAAAACTTCATGGTTTGGTTTTGGATTGACTTAATAAAAAATAGAAACTGATTCCGCCCGACCGAAAACGGTGCGGGCGAATCAGTTGACACCCTTCTGCCAGCCAAACACTCCCTAGATAACCCAAGGGAAGATGCTCATTCCCTTTCTGGATAAAGCTAGGGAATCTCAGAGATGAGAAATTGTGAAGTGTGACCCATAGACTACGTACATTGCGTATTGACCAATTGTGTCTGGCGGATCCATCCATTTGGACGCTCCAGATTGCTTAAAGTTCAAATCAATCTGCGTAATGTTTATATTTAAAATACTGCCGGAACGATCGGATATTTTTGAAAGAAAGAAACAGAGCAAAATCGGTGAGAACTGAGAAGGGAAAGGGAAACAACACCTAGAGAGAGAGAACGCGGCAGCGAAGTCTCACAGTCAGGGGGGAGAGACAGAGAATGGAGAATCAAAACGAGACGAATGGTGGTGAGGCAGAGGCCAACAAGCCCGTGCGTGTTTACGCTGATGGAATCTATGATCTCTTCCACTTCGGTCATGCTCGCTCCCTTGAGCAGGCCAAGAAACTGTAAGGATCTAACCCATCTTGAATTCTCATTTTTTTATTATTCTCTTGGTTTTCTAGTTCTGAGTGGATTCTTGATTTGTTTCATTTACATGAGTCTTTTAATTCATGTTTTGCTTTTTGATTTATATGGTCTCGTGGGTTCCTCTTTCTCTTTGGAGGGGGTTCTGGATGTTTCTGCTGGTTTCATCTCTCTACCTATCTCTCTCGGTCTTTAAAAAAAAAAAAGGTTTTTTTTTTTTTTTTGCTTGTGGGGAGGGGAAGAGTTCTCTCTCGGTTATTGTCTATCAGAAAACTTTATTTTTGGATGCCCTCTGTTTATCTTTTGCGAATTGCGATTATGGTAATATGTAGAAATGTCAATTTTGTCATGTAAGAAGCCAACCCTGGTGCACAAACAATTTTGTGTATAGTTAGTAGTATAAATCATTTAGATTCTGTGTAAATTGGGGGGGGGGGTAATCTTATTAAGATTCCCATACTCCTTTGGGATCATCTGTTTACAAGGATCCCCTTATTTGCTGCAACAAATCTAGTTATAAAGGATTTATGTTGAGTCATTGATCTTCCCAAATTGTACTCTGTTACCCCTTTCCCCTTGAAATTGATGTCCTCCATTAAATCTTAAACATTCATTTGCATTACTTTGGATGTTTTTTTACATGCATTATGGTACCCTGAAGTTGATCAACATCTACTCTTATTTTGAACTTGTAAAATCTAGGTTCCCGAATACCTACCTACTTGTTGGATGCTGCAATGATGAGACCACTCACAAGTATAAAGGCAAAACTGTCATGACCGAATCTGAGCGCTATGAATCTCTTCGCCACTGCAGGTTTGTTTGTGTATGCTAGTCTACCTCTTGTTAATAAAATTTTGGGAGTGAATATTGATTTTAGTAAGAAGGGGTCAATTCTCAAGTTGTAATTAATATTCCCGAAGTTTTTTTCTTTTCAGATGAGCAAATTTAGGCAAGGTATGTATGTCTCCCCCCCACCCCCCCTTCTTTTCCTCCTCCTCATTTCCTTTCTTTACCTTTTTCATGCCATTCTGGAAATCCTGGAGCATGAGTGTTTTGCCTCTTTTTTGATGCAGATGGGTTGATGAGGTTATTCCTGATGCTCCCTGGGTGATGACACAAGAGTTCCTTGACAAGCATAAAATTGATTATGTGGCTCACGATTCTCTTCCGTAAGGTTAATCAGCCCATATACACTCCATCATACATAATAGTTCTGTGGTTTGATGCTAGTGTTTTTAAGAAATATAGAATGTCAAGTTGTTCTCATTGTTTTCCTGTTTTTCAGTTATTAGAAATCCCATAAGAATCCTTTTCCTGCTTTCCTTCAAGTAAAAATCAAATTCCTTCACTCTTGTTTTTCTGCAATCATACATGAGTTCATTCCTTCCCCCTCCCCCTCCCCCTATTTCTTTTGGTTTTCCAACTACAGTTAAATTGAACAGCCCTTGCTCTTCTGTCGTCATATATAGCTAATTATATCTTGCTTGGTATGAAACTTATGCAGTTATGCTGATGCAAGTGGAGCTGGAAAGGATGTCTATGAATTTGTAAGTTTCAAGTTACCAACTTGGATTCATCATTTGAATCATTTTCCGTCTCTCTCATGTATCATATGTTGTTCAAACATTGTGTTGCCAGGTTAAATCCATTGGCAAGTTCAAGGAAACCAAGCGGACCAAGGGGATCTCTACATCAGATATTATAATGAGGATCCTCAAGGATTATAACCAGTATGTGATGCGGAACTTGGCCCGTGGATATTCAAGGAAGGAACTGGGAGTTAGTTATGTGAAGGTTTGACTTTGTCCATGTGTCTGTAATTTATGCCTTCAAATCAGTGTCAGACTTGGTGATGTATGCCATTCTAGAAATCATTACCAACTCTTTGTCCTCCTTGAGCGAGGGAACTGATATTCTTCTTGCTATCTCTTATCATTAGGAGAAGCGGCTGAGAGTGAATATGGGTTTAAGGAAACTACAGGAGAAAGTGAAGCAACAACAAGAAAAAGTTGGTGAAAAGGTACGTCTAACTTTATATATTTATAATGTAGAAATGCCAAAAGTTTTTGGTTTATACACGGTGGTGAGATGCTGAGCAACCAGGGTTAATTATATTGGTGAACAATTGGTAGATGAAGGATGTAACCATATCTAGTTTGGAAGACCATTTGTTCCATTCAATAGAATCAAATCAATCAAGTCTTTAATTTTTCCATCTGTAATGGGGAACTGCTTTCTTAATTTCATGATTGATGGCCAGTAGAGAATGTAATGGTGGTATCTTTCCTTAATTATACAGATACAAACTGTGGCAAAAACTGCTCGAATGCATCGTAATATCTGGGTGGAGAATGCAGATAGTTGGGTTGCTGGTTTCCTCGAGATGTTTGAGGAAGGTTGCCACAAAATGGTTAGTTCCTTATATGTGCAGCAGTTATCGGAGTTCCAGATTTCCTTGCCAATTAATTGTTATGACACTTGTTCGTTTTTAAATCAGGGAACAGCTATCAGAGACCATATTCAAGAGCGATTGAAGGGACAGCAGGCAAGGGGGCTCATGTATCTGCCAGATGATGATAAAGATGAGGATGGGGATGAGTATGACTATGAAGAATACTACGATGATGATGAGAATGGAGAAGAAGAAGGAGAAGAAGAAGAAAAAGAGGAATACCATGATGAAAACGATGAAAAAGAAGACAAAAGTAGGGAGGTTCCTCCCTAGCATACAATAGGTGATAATATTATGTTGGTATCTGTGGTGGAGTTATGTAAAAAGAATCTACTAGTATAGTTAGAAAGGATTACAGAAGCAGTGAGATCAAAGTCTGTTTGCTGAGACCATCATGGAGTTCAACTTTGAGAGTTAAAAAGAAAAATTAGAAAAGAAATTCCTTAAAACATTTTTCTTCATCATGGATATCTCGATGCACTGTTGAAGCCAAGGATTAAAGTATCGGTATCGGTCATCGTATCGGTCGGTCAAAATTAAGATACGTATCGGACAGTATCGTATCGTATTGGAGATACACTAAGATACACACATAAATGGATAGGAAACATTTTTTTAAACACTTTTCTATAAAGAATTTGTTAAAAAAAGCTATTGATAACATGTATTATGCATAAACACTAAATTGAGGGTATCGTACTAAGAATTCAAGGTTTGTAGTTGTCCCATAAATGTAAAATCCTTGTTCTCAACCTTGATTTCCACTTTAGTTAGAGAGAAATATGGCTGACAGCAACTTTGGAACAAAAACCCTTCAAAAAATCATGTTTTTTTGAAAAATTACCCATCTTGGCCATTATATGACCATAGCGCACTGTATCGGTACATATCGTTACTCACCGATACGTATCGATACTCACTGATATGTACCGATATATATCAATACTCACCGATATGTGCCAATATATACCGATACGTACCGATTGATATATACCGATACTCACCGATACGTACCAATACATACCAAAATGTACATTTTACCTCAATTTTATAATTTTCATAGTCGTATCGCGGCATATCGTATCGTATCAATGTGTATTGGTGGTATATTGATGCATATCGGTATGTATTGTAGGATATATATCGATACGAAAGGATTTTAAAAATTTCATGTATCGTATCGATGTGTATCGTATCGATCGGCTAAATTTAAGATACGTATAGGAAGGTATCGTATCGGTATCGGAGATACTTAAAACCATGGTTGAAGCAGAAATATTATCCCTGCTGAGTGTTGCTTGTGCTTGCCGACAACCTTAACATTAGATCGCGTTTGGTATGCATTCTTGGAATACATTCTAAGTTGAATATTTATTCTTAAGTTGATTATGCGTTCTGAGATGATAAAAGGTAAACAGTTGATTTTATCATCCAGTGTACTGGCTGATACCTCCCCCCTCCCCTTTTTACCCATCTAAAGAAAAAAAGAAGATAGGATCAAAGGGGGGGAAAGAAAAAAACCTGAGATGGTACTTACTAGGGGTGTCAACGGTCCGGGTCGGTGCGGTTTCGGTCCGGTTCCATCGGTTTCGGTGTGAGTTTGGAAGTGACCGAAACCGACCCAATAAGGATTTATCGGTTTCGGTCCGGTGTCGGTTTCGGTGCGGTTTGGGTTCGGGTTGGTACCGGTTTGGATTTATTAGGTTCATTTCGGTTTGGATCGGTTTTTTAAACCGGTATGGAGCCATTAGGAAACAACCAAATGATGAATTGTTGAACTTCGATTTCTTAAATCGATTTGTAACCGGGTTGGTTTTGATTTTTGGTCTAGTTTGAATTCGATTTTCCATACAAATGTATACAAAACTATTCAAATATTAAATTTTTTAATGAATTTTGGAGTGTTTCGGTTTCTTACCGGTTTGGTTTCGGTTTCGGTCCGGGTTTTGAGCCGGTTTCGGTTTGGTTTCGGGTTCATCCGGTTTTCGGTGCGGTTCGGTTTGGTTTTGGGGTTACAATACTTGAAACCGAACCTAACCAATAAGGCTTCGGTTCGGTTCGGTCCGGGTTGTTATCGGTTCGGTCCGGCCGGTTTTACCGGTTCGGTTTAGGAATTGACACCCCTACCTGCATGGATGGCAATCTTATTTTATTTATTTTCAGGGAAGCTACTTTTAGTTTTTCTCTTTCTTTGCCGGGGATTTTTTTTCCCATCTATTTGAAGAAGTTGGCGCTTCTTTTAAGGTATGTATATTCATTATCCTTCATAAACGCCTTAAGTAGGATATGCTAGTATGAATATTATATTTTAATTCTTCATTTGACTTGGATGCCTTAGTTCATTATCGCAATTAGGTTCAAGACAAACTTGGCTCACCTTGTATAACACTTTTCTCTGAAACAGGTTAGCTTGAATAGGCCAATCTTTGGGAAAAAGATCCTTGCCTATCTGCTGCGTCTCCTCATTGACATTAAATAAAATAAGGTTGCAGCTTCATATATAAGATTATCAATATGGAAAAGAAAGAAAAAATTACTACTATTTTGTAAGGGAATTTTAAGTTTTCTTATAAAATTCTAATGAGAAAGTTACATGAGAATGATTCACCTATTCATTTAAGTTAGATGAGGTTGAAACTATACTTCCTCTTATAAATTTATGGATCATTGTGATAAGAATTAGTCATTAAATCTCTCCATGTTAAATTTTTGCCAGCAGCTTAAAGTTTCATCCCCACTATTATGAAAATGCCTCAAATTTTTCCCTAAATAGGGGATATATCAAGCCGCAATATGCAAGAACAAAGAGGTTACCAAGATACAAGTAAACCACTCCCAATAGATTGGAGTGTTGTATACGCCCATCTGGTTGAACTTTGAACTTCCTCTCTGTGCACTCTAAGGATGAAATTTGTATCTTCACCCAGTGATTGTTGTTCGTCTCCAACAAATCCTCTCTTTGAAGGAACCACTATTGTCCCCTTTGGAATCGAGGATCCACATTTTTAAATGATGGTTGCCCTACCATCTTAATAAAATTTACAAGAGAAGTGGATTTATTATTGTAAGCACTGAGTTTGTTGAAGACCAATTGTCTTGTGTATCATGATTTTGTATATTATCAAAATTAAGGGCCCGTTTGATTTTGTTTCTCGAAACGTGTTTTTCCATTTTTCTGTGCTCAGAAACAGAAAAACACCCTCTTTTCTTGATTTTTCTGTTCCATTTCACCTATTTATTAAAATAAAAATTAAAGTTTATACCTGTTTTTGTTTCCAAGAACAGAAATGAAGAAATACCTCTGACTTGCTTTTCTGTTTCTTGAAACATGGTGAGGGAGAAAAATCGTGAAAATCCCGAAGCACTACCCAAGCCCAACTCTCCTATCTCCTTGCAACTCTCCACAAAGTTCCAACGTCTCTGCTCTCTCGCAAAACTCTCTCTCTCTCTCTCTCTCTCTCTCTCTCTCTCTCTCTCTCTCTCTCTCTCTCTCTTCAAATCTCGGGCATATCTCTCTCTCGCATCAAACAACGGTCTCGCTGCAACTCTCCTTGGCAGTGATTCCAAAGGAAGAGGTTTTTGCAACTTGAACTGCTCAAGCTCAAGTCTGCAAAGCATAGGTCTCTCTCTCTCTTGTCAAGCTCGATTCTCAAGCTCATGTAAAATTTCAACCACTAATTGACAGATCTGATTTCATCTCCGTAACATGGGGATTAGGGGGTTTTCTTGTTGATCTGTGATGGGTAATAATTTCTGGCCCTAATTTCTGATTCCTCTGAAGGTTGCATTAGTTTCTAGGTAGTATTTTGAACAGAGTTGATCTTACTACAAATGCCAAATACATGTTTGGTATTACACATTTGATTTGCAGTCCATATAACTCATTGGACATAGTGAAACTCTCTCAGTTTCATCAGTCTTTTTTGGATGCCTATTTTTACATGGCCATATTCCGCTGCAAGAGATACCATGTTAAAATTTCTGAAAATGAAAACCCACCCAGCATTTGAGTTTTCCCCTATGAAGCTCCCATCTATGATCATTGTCACCTGTTGCTTTGAGTTGTCAATTAACTTCTGCAAGTGGGGATTTGAGAGAACTTGTTCTGTGTCAATCCCTCACTCCTGGAAGTTTCTTGATTACAAAAGCACTGTCTCAATTCCTTAATGGAAAGGTGTTTATCATTATACTTTCCATGGGAAGTGTGGATTTCAGAGCTTGACATAAGAAGTAAAAAGGGTCAGTGGTGCTCACTTTTATACTCTCTTTCCCTCTTTCTCCCTCTATACATCTCCCTCCATTCTGTATTGGAATCTCCTTTCACACACTGAGGTGACTAAAGGCAGTAATGGCATGCTCAACAAAGGATTGTGTTGGGTCGTGTGAGTGATAACAGAAACCATCTTTTCCATTATTTTTTCCTTCTGATCATGATCTTTCTTTCTTTTTTTCCTCTATGGGGATTGTTCTATAGGCTCAGTTTCTGCACAAAGAGATCTAATACAAATTTGGGCCGTTTGCACTAACGTTTACTGAAACGTTTTTTGAAACTGAATAATCAAACACTTTTTTGAGTTTAAAAAATTGTTTCTTAGAATAGAAACGGAAAAAATTGTTTCTGCTGTTTGACACAGAAACAGCAGGAACAAAATCAAACGGGCCCTAAATTTTGATTTGATTAACAAGAAGGTTACTAGAATATCAAGTTTTTTTTTTTTTTATTGAACAAACAAGGTTAACAAAAAGAATATGCAATTTAATCTTGCAAAAACTACAAATCTTTGACTCCCCTCTTTGGAAATTATAAATTAATCTCATGTCATTTCCATCTCAACCCTCCTCTCGATTGAGCCATTAGCTCCAAGAAACTTAATGGTGTGTGTAACCTTCTTCCTTTGTATACTTACTGATTTTTGAACTTCAAACTTCTCTGTGTTGTAATCTTTGAAACCATTAATAATTATCCTGTTCACCCATAAAAATTAAACCACATCAAACATCAAAAGATAATGAATTTGAAGTATAATGGACCCCTAGCCTGTTGGGTCATGGGTGTAGATAATGAATTTGAAGTATATGGTCTAACAATCAAGGTATTATAATACTAGGTTATTAATGACAAATAATCATAACAATTTTTTGGGGGAGGGGGAATGATCTGATTCTAGCCCGTTGGATGTAGATTTTATTGAGGCACATCGCATCACCGCCAAGCCCTAAAGAACTGTCAAACACACCTACAACCATAATTAGTAAATATGTGTATTATATACGTACAGAAAACAGTACGTTTATCATATTCAACAATTGAAATTTTTTTGATACATGTTTTCCATAGAATTTTCTTTCAAAAATTCTGCTTTAAAAAAAATGACATCATGCGGCAGCCTAATAAGAGAAATCTTCCAAAATAAAGATTAAACTCCGGTTGAAAACAAACAATATTTTGAAGGAGATGATAAAAACTTCTACTTATATTTCTTGGATGGTAATCAATCTCATATTTCACCATCCCACAGCTCTTGGAGGCTGCTATACGGACTACATGTTTCATGGACTGCAAATTCTCCTCGTACAAGCTTTTGCCGCATGCATTCCAAACAAAAGCATTAGAAGGTGTGTAACATGTGCCAATACTAAGATTTAACATTGTCTTTTACCTGATGGATTCTGGGGAACTTGGAGAAGAGGTCTTGAGGGATGCACCAGTCAAATAAACTGATGTTCTCCTTGATTCGGGACTCATTTACACTCTTTGGGAGGACACTATGACCGTTTGAATACCCCAATGGAGAGCTATTTGTGCAGGCGATTTGTTAAGTTTCTTAGCAATCTCAATCCGTGTAGGATCCTTCATGGTCTCACCTTTCCCCAAAGGACAATAGGCCTGCTAGAAAATTATGTTGAATAATATAAGTCCATTCAAACAAATCATCTAAAATCTATGTGTAAAGCTTTTCCAAGTCATCTTGCACAAAGAGGTGCACATGACTACAACACCTAGATCAATTTAAATCAGCACATTACCGATAGATGGACACCTGTAGACTTGCATAAGTTATGTAAGGCAGGCTGCTGCCACCCTGGATGGTATTCCACCTGGTTAACGGATGGTACCACCTTTGCGTATGCGAGTGGATTTTCCAGCTTCTTAGTTGAGAAGTTGCTCACTCCAATTGCCCGTGCTTTCCCTGATGCAAACAAGCCCTCTATAGCACTCCAATGTCTCTGGAAGACACAGTGGAGCCATGACTTTTGGATCAACCCACATGACCCAGGCTTCGTCCAAAATGGCCAATGTATCTATAACACAATTATTTCAATTTTCCGAAATCAACTTAAGCATTGGACTAAATGTAATATAAATGAGCTACATACATAAGTAACAAGAAGACCCAAAGTCCAAGTGGCAGAGGGCTGTGTAGTTAATTTTTTGATTTTGTGCCACTTGAGATGACTAGAAGAACTGTTATTATTTGGCACAGACAGTTCTCTGAAATGTTCTCTTTTCCCTTTTCTCAAGCTAAGTAAATTTTGCTTTTCTTTTTGGTAGATATAGTAACTAGTACTCAAGAACTTCATTGCAGGGAATTAATGTTTTAGCAAAATATACACTCCAATCTACTCTGAAAAGAATATGGCGGAAACTACGAAAGTATGAAATTGAAAAGCATACGAGATATAGGTCGACATAGTCAAGTTGCAGGTCTTCTAATGTCTTGCTCAGTGCCGTGCAGTCTTCCTCTGGCTCATGGTCATTGCACCTGTATACATCCAAGCTCTATATAAGCAGGAAATGAGCAGAACTTCCTTCAATTCATGGATATATAGTCTACCTAATTACTTCTGTGTTGTGGCGCTGGTGTTCTTGGATGACATAATTCTCCCATTTGAAAAGAACTCTGTTCGGGAGTGCGGCCTATGCCAATGCTTCTTGTGTCTATCTCTCTCCTCCCATGTGAAAAGACATCCCTGCCCCTTGTTTCGGGAAGGAGAGAGATAGTCATAGGGAGTGCTGGCATAGGTCATGCTCCCTATCAGAGAACCACTTCCCATATATATGACTAATGTCAGCCATAAATAGTTGCGTAGTTTCCGTCAATGCATAATCAGAGTAGATAATGTCCTTAATGAGTCATAGATTAAGGAATCAAAATATTTTACCATAGCTTGGATGTGATCCAAATCTCACTACGCTTCACTACGCCAGTGGTGAGTAGTTCCTTCAAAGCCACCCCAACCTACATGGCTATAAATGGATATGAAGATGCATAATCAAGGAAGCATATATAAGTACATTGTGATGGACTGTAACTAATTGAGATCATATCCAAAAGTTAGAATACTTTTTCTTCTTTTTTTGGATATTTATGGTTTTACATAAAGACAAATGACTTGATATTGGAAAAAGGGAATGCTTGGAAAGAAATTCCTTGAAACATGTACACAAAGATCATAGGCATTACCTCCTTTTCGTTGCCGTACATACGTGCACAATCAATATGTCTATAACCAGAATGCACATTTTTAATCCAAACAAAGAGGGCAAGGTTAAACCTTGGGAAAAATACTAATAAGCCCACTTCTCACACTTTTAGGAATTCTCTATCCAAGACAAGGTCTCACATTTCTCTCAAAATTTCCAGATTAAGTGGTCCATTTTATAAGTGAATGTTTGGTAAAATTCCAGGAATTGGTTACTGGAATTATTTGATCTAAAAATTTTGAGAATGGGGTGAGATCTTAGCAAATATATGTTTTATACACATTTTATATGCATCCTGTATCATATAATTAAAAAACACTTTCCTAATATTTTCCAAAGATATGGAAAAAATATATATATATTTAATATGGAATCATATTAACATGTACTTTACATATAAATTGTAATATTCAGTAAAAAAATATTTAAATAACTGAAAAAAACTCGTATAAATAAAAATATGCTTTGTCAGTTCGCCCCTTTATTTTTCTTTTGCAGGACAAAGAAACAAGAATCTTAGAGAGCCAATCACACTCCTGGCCTCACCCCTTCACTGCTTCGCTAGGGAAATTGCTAGTATAAGTTTCTTTCCAAGTTTTGAAACTCTTCTTCAGATTCATCAACTCACCATCCACCTCCTGTCAAGTTACTGGTTCCCTCAATCAGAGGTAAGTCTAAAGCAAGCTGCCAAGAGATGTTGGGCAGTGCATATGACACCATTTAATTGATAAGCATGAATAGCCAAATAAGCCTACAAAATCTTAAATCTGGGTTCTCTCTATCTAGTTATTGAACTTTGATATCCAAATCAGCAAAAAATTATAAGATCAATTAAAAATTAGATGCCCATAAGAGCACCTCAAACTCACTTGCCATGATTATTTCAGCAGTGAGCAGTTGAAGTTTAACACTACACCTAGAACATAAACAGATTATATTTTTCTAATAAAGTATCCACACACAGTTTAAGGGAGGAAACCTCTACTTTGTAACGATTTCTCTGAATTTGCAAATTAAGTAGGAATTATGTTACTCAACTAGTACACACAAATTTAAAGAAACTTCTTGCTTATGTGCAATAGTGATACTACATACTCCAACCCACATTTGGGTCATCCCATGCACATTGAAGCCTGCTATCACTTAAATCATTTTTCTTAATAGAAAGAAACCAGTATCACTTACACAAACAAGGGGCTACTACACCACTCAATGGCTTTAGGCAGCTGAACCCTATTCCAGAAATGTATCTTCTGCACAAATTAGTGATTTCTTTTTTATTCAAACTCCCAATCCCCTCTCTGATTGTAAATGATGGGCTGTAGTCTCTCCCGTTTCCCTATCCAATTACAGTGGCCCTGTTTATCCCAGGGAAAAAGGAAATAGAAATTACCAAAAAGATCAATGAATATGATTACCTACAGGCAACTCTTATCACTGTTACCAATAGACACTAGCTACGATTGAAAAAGAGGGAACAACTTGTGGGATATTTGGAGATTTAAAAAGGGCCCATTAAGGGTGTGAATTGTGATTTTCCCTTGCGCACTCTATTTATGTATTTATGTACATATATATATGAATGGGAATGTATCTATGTAAGCATGTGTGTGTGTGGAAACAAAAGAAACAGGAAGGACTGAATGAAGGAACCTTGACGGCAGCAATGATTGCATCTCCAATGGCACCAGAGGAAGCTTTCCAAGTGCCCAATCCAACGGAGGGCATCAAGGCTCCTGTGTTTAGTTCGTAATATTGCGGTCCATACTCTGACCCCATATCATTTCCCATCTTGTTCTTCTCTACAAATCAAAACAAAAACACATTCATGGAAGATGAAATATAATATAGAGGAGAATTAATCAATGACATGATAGCCCTTCTGAATTAAGAGCTGCTTAGTTCAGAGAAAAAGGTATTGGGGGTGGGGGGTGGGGGGGGGGAATAATTTTAATTTATGTTTTCCCCACGCTGCTTCTTCTTCTTGTCTTTTTTTAACTGAATTCAACTTTAGGTATTGGATTCAATGAGGTCCCTGTGAAGGAGGCACTTTTAAGTCCCAGATTGGAACCACAATCTAATATACATCCAACCATTAACAATGTATTTTTCCACCACACAAGGTTTGGAATCTAAACTATACTTGACACATAGCTCATATTTGCTATCTTCTTCGTGAACAATACAGAGTAAGTCAAAGCATTTTACATACTGCTCTGAGGTGACCCACCCGAGAGAATGTATGATTGAGACTCTCTGACAACACCATCCCTTGGCTAACCAAGTGTGGGAATGCATCAGAGTTGTTAACCATCCTCTGATAAAATCATGTCTCACCAACCAGACTTTTCCTCATCTCCTGTGAACTAAGAACATCTAGCTATGAGCCTATTGAACAGATCAATATTTCTTTATTTTCTGTATGCATTCAACAATTTGGTTTTGGAGTGCACAATGGTTAATTTCAAAACAACCCTTCCAATAATAACTGCAACAACTCTGTTAAATTTGTGTTTTGTGTTCTTCAACTAGGATTTACTTGTCTTAAACGCTGAGTCACTTTTCTGCCACTGGGAATAGTATCTCAGCTATTGGTTTGTTTGTTCTTGATTCTCCCTCTTTTCTTTTAAAGGGTTATAATCATAGGGTGCTATTTCAGAAGTTCAGACAATGCTCAAACTTTGATCAAGCAGCTAAATATTCCAAATTTGTGAAATATTTCTGTTTACTCAAATGAACTTGCCAAAATTGCCAAAATGTGTTTGAATTCCCAATGGTCTAAATGACCCCGGAGGTAGAATTTCAAACATTGATTTGAGTACAAATAGGAACACATTTAGTCAAAAGACAAAGTTTTCTCTTTTGCTGTTAATTAAGATATTTATTAGAATTGTATTGTGTTAGGAAGAGAACAGTGAACTGGAGTACTGATTATGGAATTTGTAGGTCTGGCAATGTGCTACATAGCCGTGTAATCAATTCCTTTAGGCTATGTTTGGTTGTAAGGGGAATTAAAGGGAAGGGAAGTAAAATTTTCATACTTAAAAAAGAAATATATGCAATCATTACCCATATGACTTTAACATTAACTTCAAATCATTCTATATTTGGTTATAAAATTTCACTTTACTTTGCATCCAAAACCCTTTGATATAATATGTAAAATAAAAATTACATGTAAAATATATCATTATTAAATATGGTTAAAAAAATTAAATAGTTTATACAATCACATGGGGTAATGATTATAAACATTTCTTTTTAAAGTAAGAAAATTTCACTTCCCTTCCCTTTAAATTCCCATTGCAACAAAACGGAGTCCTACTTTTTATTTAGTATGCAATAAAATATTCTATGGACTTTATCGAAAACGATTCTTCACCCATGGTTTGATGGTAATCGAATGGATCAGATCAGATTTTTTTTTGGTTCAATTTTCTGGTTTTGCATACATGCTTCTAGCATATGAATCACTGTTAGGTAGTTTCTGTTGAATGTTTTCCGTTTTTTAATTCTCTGATCAGCATGCACTATCAGCAACAATGTCTTTACCTGTCACTACATCAGCACCATAAAAATTTGGGCATAGTCTAACTGAGGTTGTTTTGTCAATGGATTTGTTTCTAAACTGATATGGGTTACTGTGGCTTCAGTTTTACCTGTTTAGGTAAGTTCGGTACAAGCTGATACATTCCATAACACAAAAAACCTTTCTGAAGATGCCTGACTTTGTATTCCAACAGAACTCCATACTTAAGAATTGTAGTTCACATCCAACCCAGCTTGTGAGAGAGAAATACAACAAGAGCTAGGGGAAGAGTATGGGGAAGCATAGAAAAATCATTCAATATTTTTATGTAATAATAACAAAAAATCAGAATATTTACAACTCAGAATTCTCATTTAAAATTTTAAAATAATTGTGTGAGCTTAATTTTACAGTGTTTACAAATATGCTTAATGAGTAGTGATTCTTTTTTTAGCGTGGAGAGAGTACCTGGAGATTGCTCTGAAACACGATTTTCCGGAGATATGAACTGGAATCTGGTCGAACAAGGGCAATGAGCAAAGGGGTGAGGAAATACCAAATCTAAACATAGGAGACAGAAAGAGGAAGACGGGCTTTATTTACCGGAGCGACAACATTGAATTTTGCTCTTTCACATAGGTTTTTCTTTCTCATTTCCCTCAAATCCCCTAAGAACTGTTCCTTTGTTCCACTTTTAGTTTCTTTCCGTCCTTCTCTCCTCACGAGGACCGTGGGTTACGGAGAGCCCAATTCTGAACCGAACGGGAAGGAGTAAAAGGAAAGGGAAAGTACAAAAACAACAAAAAAAAGGTATAACACGTCATATAATTTATAACTTTGCCATTGATTTTTTTCGTACTTACAGTATTCTTAGTGGGGACACCTCATCAATCTCCCGGTCTGATATTGACTGTATTCTTAGGTGTCACAGACAAACAAAATAAAATTAAAAGATATCAAGTTCTAAAGACACCTTATAGTCTATATGGAGGTGTCAATTAAACCGTCTTGTAAGTATAGTATTTAAAATATGTTCCAGAAAATTTGGTGTCCAATAAAAAGCAAACTTAATGGAAAAGTTTAAGCTTCACTGATACAGATACTTCTCCACAAAACTTTTGAACTGGGTACAGTCAACAACCCAATAATACAACCCAATAACATAAAAGACTTGTCAACCACATTATCCAATCTAAGAAACTCCCAAACACGCACAGAATTTTTGAGGAAAGCGTGAGTAGGAGAAATAAAGAGGAAAGTTCGCTCCAACTGAAGTATGTTAGCAAGCTACATCTTGATATTGAAGTAATCCGGGTCAAAGTGATGCAACCTCACGTAGCCATCTTCACCTCCACTTGAGAAACTACATAAAAGGAAAGAAAAACATTGTCAGATGTTTGGAAAATTAGAAAATGAACCACGAGAACATGGGAGAACTAATTTATGCATATGGGTCTGTAATGGGGTTTTTCGCAGCCACAAAATATTTAAGGGGAAAAAGAACCCTGCCGGCCTGGCATGAGCCAATGGGAGGGCATGTGGGGGGGACGCAGTCTTTTTATAACCGCCTGTGTCTGGGCATTTCCTACTCCAGACCGGCAGAGTTCTTTTTCCCTTGTTTAGTTGTTCAAAAGTCTACATGTATTTCAATTCATAATACCGAATGAATTAATTTAGAGTTCTGCAGCAGCATGAAGAATTTCACTTTATTGATGTGATGTTTTCAAGCCCAAGTAAATCTCTGATATAATAGAAGAGCTATTGGTTTGATAAAAAAAAAATAAGTAGTCACATAAACATAAGGTAGTTTAGGACTTGACAAATTGAAGGAACAAAAAGATATCACAATACGAAAATATCATCAAGAGATAAAGCAACATTTAAATTCAAGCTAATTGTTGTGTCTAAAAAGTTGCAAATGCCTTTATTTGCCAGAAAACCAGAATATAAATGAACAAATGTTAAATTTTGGAAGTTGGTTATTATCTGTTCAGGAGGCTTAATCCACAACGAAAAGATAAACCATACCTTCTTCCATCAGGGTTGAATGCCAAAGCATTTATAGGTCCAAAATGCCCTTTTACACCGCCAATTTCCTCTTGAAGAATCTGTACAATGGCAATTGGAAGTACCAAACCATCATTGACTGTACTAGGTTGCCAATTGGGCAGCACACATATTCACATGGACAAGTGGATAAGAAATTTACTTTGTGAAAGAATTTTGCCTCAAATTTTCCAGCACGGCGATCAGTAGTTGTGACATGTGATGCATCTTGACCACCTCCCATTACCACCTGGAAAAGGTAAAGAATATAAATCATATTCCTTCCAATACTGCAGAAGTGAAGTCTATACGCAATTATACGTAAGAACATTAGGTTGCATCAACTACATTAATGAATACGAGCCCACAACATTATAAAATCGCAGTATCCATTGAAGACCACAAGAGTAGATCAGTAAATCACATAACAAATTCGAAAGAATATTTTACAAGGAAACCCTAAACTAATATAGCAAACCAGTATTTGTTACACAGAACTGAAAGCTGATAGCAGTATGTTGGTTTAATGTATTTTGGACTAAGCGACAGTGTGGTGTTCAAAATAAATTAAAGAAAAATGAGCTGGTAATTAAAATGTAGTTCATACACAGTAGAACTTTATCTACAAGCTAACAAATTAATTCTGAGAGAGAGAGAAGCTCTTGAAGTCAGTTTAGACTTTAGAAGACCACCATCTACAAACTAACAAAATAATTACCGTTCATGCCTACTAAATGGTGGGAAGAGAGAACATAGACACAAACAAAACTTATCATAGGACAATTAAGAAAGTCCTAGATTCAATCTACTCATTCATTATCGTACAGCACTACAGCTCAATTGTTTTCAATAATCAGAAGGTCAAACAAGCATGGTCATCAAAGAAAAATAAAGTTTGATGGATCTGTATAGGAGAGCACAGAAAAATGAAATCTCACTTGATCAAGAAGTGGAGAGATGGCAACAGCATTGACCGGGCGCTCTGTCACATATGTCTTGATGAGGGTCAACGTTCTTGTGTCCCAGAGCTAACATGTGAAAGGAACCAAACAAGTAAATACAGGAGATGAGGAAACACAACCATAAAATAAAATAAAAATAATAATAATAATAATAATAAAAGAATTTCAGTCATGGAGGCAGAAAAGCTGGGAAATAGACTACCTTAGCAGATTTATCAAGGGAGCCAGTAAGGAAATGCGAACCATCTGCAGATTTTGACAACGATGAAACTGTCTTCTGATGGCCAGTTTCTTTGTCTGATTCCTTAAGCAGTTTTCCTGTCTGCATTCAAGTAATAGCATAAAAATGTGAGTATTAGAGCCAATCATCATAGCTCATATCAGACATCATAAAGAGAAGCAATACTGTGTGTCAACCAATTGCACAAATTGAAAAAATGCACAAATTAAAAAAAAAAAAAAAAAAAAAAAAAAAAAAAAAAAAAAAAAGATGATGAATGAAAGAAAGAAAGAAAGAGAAGACCCAGACGAGGTGCTTGCATCAACATCAATTATGTATGTAAATCAGCTACTTGCCTCAGAATCCCATATACGGACGACTGCATCTTCCCCAGCACTTATTATGGTCCGGTTCAAGGGTCCCCATACAGCTCTATTAATTCTCCCTTGAGGTCCCTTGATTGTGAGCACAGATTCACCAGTTTCTGCAAATAATCAATGATGATAAACAAAATTGTTCAGTTTAAGACTGTCTGGGAAAATTAATCAATAAAGAATCGCAGTTCATAGTTTGCAGGTGTTTATAGTTACGAGAAAATATATCACTTTTACAGGTAATGTTATTGATCCAGGACAGAAAACAAACAAATCTGAAACTTAAATGCCAATTTTGAAGCTAAACCAAAGCCAAAACCATAGAGCCTCAAGTTCATCACATACTAATATCTTACATCTGCTAGGCCAAACCCGTTCCAAAACTCCAACACTTTTTGAACGTGATTTAACGAAGCTATATCAAATAATGGATCCGGATATGAAATTTTGACAGGATTTTTATCTTTTACAGGTGAACACTTGTACTTTCGTCTGAACTCAAAAGTCAGATCCCTCAATTTTCTTTATCTTTTTCTTAAAATAGCTAAGATTGAACATTCGGCTAGCATTAACTGTCAACTTAGGAAGGATAGACACCAAACCAGTGAATTTCATTATAGGCTAATGGATGAAAATGACATCAAAAAAAGAATTATTAATATCACGCCATGCTCTGTTAAGCAACACCATAAAAATGCAAAAAAAATCACAGTTGAGACTCTGTCAACAGAACACAGAAATCAGCAAGAACATTATAAATATGCATTAAAAAAATAATAAATCTGAAGTTTAAATATAAGCATGACTTCTCTTACTAATTTCTAATAAAAATTGGGATATTTGGACAAAAAATGTCTTTATATATAACTGGTGCACAGAAAACATATCTTGTTATGGAAAAATTGAGTCGAGGCAAACTCTATAAAATGAAAAGTTAAGCTATATCACAAGTAAAGAGGCCCATGAGAAAAAAGAAAGGGAACACACGATCTTCAGGGTCTCTAGCAATGCGTTTGACAAGAATGGACGAAGGAAGTTCCATAAATGGGTCGGTGGTGATTACAGCAAGCTTATCACCAACCGAAAAATCTACTGCTCTTGCCGGTGAATCAAAATTGAATGTGTAAATCTGTGCCCCAGTTTGAACATTCCATAACTTTGCTGTCTGATCCGCACTTCCAGTGATGAGGCGCGTCGAATCCCCTAAATAACATATTTCATATCACAAAAATTGTTGTTATAAACACTTCAAACAGAACATAAAACAACCCGAATCATTCAGAAAGGGAATGAGTAAAGAATCGATAATGAAGAAGAGAAAAAAGACTTACTTGATACATCACAACACCAAACAGCACCATTGTGGCCTCTGTAAGTCCCCAATCGCTCCCCATTATCGGCAAACCAGACTGTGGGCGTGTGATCTTTAGCACAGGAGAAGAGAAGATCACCTTCTCTGTTGTACTTGAGAAATGTTAAGGGCCTCTCATGGCCTTTCATCAAGATTGGTCTCATCCTCCTCCTGGTCTTAAAGAAGGCTGAGAATTTTGTTGAACCCTAAAAAAACAGAAAACTTCAAAACCTTAAGACCAAATTTTGCTGATTATGCTGGCTGTGAGAGAGAGAGATTACCTCCTCTTATGCTGGCTGTGAGAGAGAGAGATTACCTCCTCCGGCGCCGATTCTATAACAAGAGTTCGAAGTTGGAAGTCGTAGGGCAGGGAAAGGGCGCAACGGCAGCTGCGAAACTCAGGGACTTGGGGGAAGTCAGGGCTAGGGCAACTCTTGGAGAACGAAACAGGAGGGAGTAGTTGTCAATCGGTTCGGTTTGGTATTGATTCGATTAATGATACAAAAATGCATAAATCAAACCCAAACCGATTCAATTTCGATTTTTATTTTTATTATTATTATTTTTATTTTTTTTTAGTTTTAGTTTGATTTCATATTAAGTTTTGGTCTTATTTTAGGTGTTTGGGTCAACTTTTCACCAGCGTTGAGCTCATGACCCCTTGATTGTGAGATGCTTAGACAAATTCTTCTTCTCCAATTTGGTCCCGAGGTTAGTGAATGTTTTGAGTGCATAATTAAGGTCGTTGGTTAGGTTTTGGACCATAGAAGAAAACGGGTCCACTAACCCAAAAAGCAGGAACTGCCAAAACCTAGCGGAGCCCACTTCCATAATCAGACTAATTTTTCAACACAATTAAGGTTTTTGGGCACCATTATTAAAACAATTAAAAGTTTAAAAAAATTACAAAATATAGAAAACTATTATAATCAAGGATTTAGTTCTCCGGTATCAGATTAGTATCTACTGATATTTGATACGATATTAATCTTAGATTAGTCCGTATCCGTTTGGATTGATCAATTTTACCCTCAATTTTATAAATAAAAATAGGTTTATTTATGATTTTACCCTTGTTCTATTATCAATAGTTAGTCTTGCATCGATTACTTATTGGGATCGATCTCAACCAATATCAATATAATATGGCTAATACAATCGATCCAATATTAATACCTAAAACCATGATTATAATACTTTTAGTTAAGGATTTGACGAAAAAGATTATCCACATACAAAAATATAATCATCATCCACAAAGTTAATCATGAAACCTTCTCTTTTCAAACTTATTTTTCATCATTGAATTAAAAAAAAAAATGTCTATCCCAAAATGGGTTGCTCGACCATACAAAGCATGATTAAATAATATTTTAAATTATTTTTTAAACTATTTACAAAGCATATCATCAAGCTTGGAATTTCGTCCAATTATAAATGAACCTTCTCTTTTTAGATATTCATTTTATACGGAAAGTGGATTCCATGTTAGGTGTCTATCGTGTACATTAATACCTTTTAAGTCTAGCATACATATCGATACATAATCCAAGAGGCATTACCTATTAATACACAAAACTCATAATGCCCAACTCAAAGATTATGATCTCTCTGGTCTTGGGACCAATTTTCATTTACTAATGAGAATTTTATTCCTTATACAAAATTGACAATGATTCATCTAAAATTTTCATGTGATTTAGTCCAATATAAAAAAATACTTATATTCACACTTATGTCTTGAAATCACCATTTTTTAAGTTATACAATATGACAAACATGTGAATGGTAAAAACCAACTCAAATTAACCTATCAATTGAATCTGGCAGCCAAGTAAGCTAGGGTTCCTACAAATGGTGCATTAATGTATGTGGCAGGTTCTGATTGAGCAAAGTTGTCACGATCATCTGCAAAATTATCTGATTGGTCTGGTCCACCAACTATGGCCCCTGTCAAGATATTAGGGTTAGGTTCTCCATCAAAGTAAGAAGTGAAACCATCCTTGCAACCGAAGTGTTGGGGGTTCTCTTTGAGACTTGATAAGGAAGAGCCTCTGTGGTGAACACATTGAGGGAATTTCTCCCCAAACCCTACCATGTATGACATCCCTTGTGGGTTATCTCCAAGAATGTAATCTACCTGTAGAATCAAAAGACAAAGGACTATATCATTAATTTTAGAATATCTTGTTACCAAAGCCCACCCAAAGAGAAAAATCTCTATTTAACAATTCTTTAGGTCATGTTTGTTTGTTTGTTTATCCAACATGATGTGTTTAAATGAAGCTGAAGCTTAGATCCAAGGGCTACGAGCACCTTGGGCTGCACGTCTATGCCTTGAGCTGTGTGTCTAATGGCTTCTAGTCATTGGATTTGTGCTATAGGTAGGCCCATTCCCACTATTTTTCATTCAACAAACAGGGTGTTAAGGACCATTTATTTTCACCGATAGTGAAGGGATAATCTATTCATAGGATCCCACACTTGAATTGGAAAAGGTCATACATTAGGGATGAATGGATCACGTCATTATGTTTGATGAAAATCCTTTTTCTCTCCTTAGGGTTTTAGTTCACAGTATTGATCATCTTCGATATTGATACGAATAAAATTATATTGGTCCAGATTGATCGAAAATTCAAAACACACCACTTTTTTTTTCAATACCAACGACATGCATCAGTATTGTCACAATTGATCAGATATACCTTAATCCATGGCTGAGAGAGAGAGAGAGAGAGAGAGAGAGAGAGAGCGTGTTTCTTTGCATGTTCCCTTAAAATGGTTGGAGTGATCTCCAGAATACCACAATTAAAAGTCTTTTTAGAGTGCTTCATGTACTTAGCATAAGAGGTCAACAGAAACGTTGTGGAAGTCACATACTGCAAGTTGCTTCCGTTCATTTTGTACATGAGCCCACCTGGTGTGTACGATGTTGCAAGGTATGGTGACTCTGGTAGCAGATTGCATATAAATCTCTCTGCTGCTTCACGGAATCCAGAGACATCTTCATCTTCATCTTCATCTCTATCTTCATGTTCATCTTCTTCAATAAGTGAGTTCTGCATTTCATAGTTTTCCATATTGTATAAGCTATATCTTGTAATCAACTTCACATAGGTTTTATCTCTCATCCATGAACAGGTTTTTTTCTTTTTTTTCAATGGTTGACTTCTTACGTTTTGTTATGTGGCGATGTTGAATTAGTAGAAATTTTGTGGATAGATAGACTCAAGGTCCAATGCTTATATATTAAGTTTCACTTCAAACAATGGCAAAATAAAGCATTGAACAATTGATGACCACCAAGAAGGTCCATGGACAACTGAGGATGTATGGACATTTAGAGGAGGGTATGCCATTAGAAGGGAGGGTAAATGATTGAAATTGGCTTTGAAATTTTACATGTGGCCAATATAGACTATCTCCTATAAATCTGATTGTAGTTTCCATGAGGTAAAATGTATGTTTCATCCAGAAAAGCATCTAGACAAGCTCTTCCAAAAACACAATTTTTCTACAATAAATATATATATATATATATATATATTGGTACTAACAAAATTGACTAATTTTGAAGAAAAAAAGAAACTAAAAATGGTATTTTTTTTGTTGGATAAATAACAAATGGAAGAGTTTTTTGAGCCTAAGGCGTTTTCTATGCCACCTCATAGTATAACTTGTTATTTATTTTAAAAATAAAAAAATAACTATGTAATAGGGAATTGGAAGGCTCAAAGGCACTTTTCTCATAGCTAAAATTATAATCAAAAGTGAGAATCATAATTTTTGCTTTTTTTATTCTTTTTTTTTTTTTCGGTAGTGCATCCATTAACTAAGTTATAGGATATGGTTCTCTATCCGGAAATGTGGCCCCCAAATAATGGGCAAAGATGTCTTTTTCACATCGACGAAGAGCAATAGACACATAGAAGTGCTAGCATAGGCCATGCTCTCAAACAGTTATTCTTCCCTTAAGTTATTTTGCAATATTGATATTTGATATCCACACTAATAACGCAAGATAGACATCAATTTTTTAATCATACCCGTGATAAGAGCACCCTGGTTCCAAGCAATTTGTTATCCCAACTGAAAGTATCACAATCGCTTCCAACTCCGAGGGACTTCACATAATCAAGGTATGAAGACTTTTTGGTGGCCTTGAAAAGCCATGCAGCTCCCCATTGTAGTTCATCCTGAAAATTGCATAAGCACATACAATTAAGGTTATTCTTCATAATGACAAGCTAATCCCTTTTCAGTTTTGAATGAACATTCGATGTGGAAGTCCATTGGAATCTACAGAAAAACATAATTGATCTGCATTCTTAAGTGATTTTAATTTTGAAACCCCTTAAGGTATCAAATAGTTTTTAATTTTACTTTTTCCCCTTTTAATAACACATATAGACATTTTTCAATTCGCATAAATTCTATCATTTCAATGTATATTCAAAAGATATACAAAGATAATGACAATTTTTGATATGTCATAATGATAAATCACCTTCCAAATTGTTTTTAAAATTTCCTTTTACTCTTAAATTAAAATCTTTTTTTTTTTAATAAGAAAAAGGTCAATAAAAAAAATAATTACAAATTCTAAATACACTTGCAGAGGTTGCAACAACAACCGAAACCTTATTCCAACTTAATGGAGTCGACTACATGGAGATTCCAGGCAAGGACGAATGCGAGGATCTATGCAAAAAGATTGGTAGGTTATGACTAATTATAATAAGTGCCGGCTATCAACCTAACACACCATTATAAATCAACCACATGCTTATAACGATAGACTACATTAAGGTACCGTCTGTCTACCTAACACACCATATATATCGGTCAAGCCAAAGCGTCTTGCATGCATTACGTCCACAATTAAGACAATCCATCACCCAACCTACTTCTATGAAAGGAGGAATGAGATAATGAATTCTTGCACGTTACTAATTAGATGACAAGGCATTCTAGAATTATTGTAGCTTTGTGAATGAGTAGTAAAAAAATGAAGACTTTATACTCCTCAAATACTCACAATGTAGCCTGAATATGAGCAATAAAATGGACAGACAACAGAAGAGAGATGTTCGCTATAGTTCCCTTTGTATGTGTCGGCGAATATGAATGCCTTTTTTGCAGTTTCCAGTAGTGTCTTAGAGTATTGAGTGTCTACATGTTTGAACACGAGGGAGGCAGCAGCAAGGGCAGCGGCGGTCTCTCCGGCGACATCAGAACCAGGATTTGTAGGTGTCACTTTGTAAACCTTTTGAGGGGTATCGATATCCTCCGGCCTTTGCCAACAGTCATGGTCTTCTGTTGGGTCACCAACCTGAAATTAGCCAAAGAAATTTATCAAAATTGTTAAATGCAAGTTTTTTTTTACCCCTTCATAAGATAGTTTGAAACTCAAAGCTAAAACTATTATGCGGGGGATTCGGCTACTCTCTATAGAGTCCGGGACAAGAGAGTGATCCTAGGGTTGAGCGGATCCGGGCACGTGAGGAGGCCAATTAGTATATAAAGCATCCAAGGTTCTAAACTTTTTCAATATGATATTATTCTTATAAAATAAAGGTAAATACTCTATACATGATTGTTGAGGTTTTATTTTATTTTATTTTTTTCAGTTGATAATACTAGGGGAGAAATCCTAGAAAATTTGTGATACCTGAACATAGAGAGCGTCTGGAAGCCTACTAGAGGCCTTGAGGAGATAGTCTGTACTCCAACGAATTGCTTCCCGGGCGTTATGAAGCTCATCATCGGGCATCCGCGTCCCGAATTCAATCACACTCCAAGATAGCATTGTAGTTGTAAAGGCCATAGGCAAACCAAATTTGATGTTATCCCCTGCGTCATAGTAGCCACCGCTTAAATCTACCTGCAAAAGATGGCCAATCATGGACTTAATTCTCCACCCTTTTAAATTAAGGCTGCATTTGATATGTATTCTTACAATGCATTCTAAGTTGATTTCACATTCGAAGAATAAAAAACACAACCTTGGAATGCGAAGTCGACTTAAAATGCATTACAAATGCAGCCTAACTATATCAATCTGTGTTCTCTTCCTAGCATCCCATCCACCTATTTGAGACGTACATTTTCTGGTGAACCGTCAGAAAGTCCGGTGTCGGACCGCCAAGTTATCCGTTGGTTGGCTGGAAGCTTGCCTGACCTTTGGCCTTCAAAGAAGAGAATAGATTTGGAGAGTGCTTCCCGGTAGTCAGGGTGGCCGGAGACCCCAATAATCATGAAAGCACATATCAGAATTTGGCTAATTGAAGCCCGGTAAGCTCCCATTTTTCAGCAATTGTTAATTAGCTTAACCCGGGAAGAGGGAAGAAATTGTAAGAGTCTCAAGTTTTTAAGGTGGTGGCAGCAACTAACAGCTTATTTGTAGGATAGTTAAGCCTTATTTATGTAAGGCTAGGAGTTTTCTGTTGGAACAAGTTTGTAAGAGGGAGAGAGAGGTCACAGTAAAGTTGAGTTTGTTTGGGCCGGGATGGGTTTGATTGGGAAAATAATGGTTGTGCTCTGGTTCGGTCTGATTTTGGTTGGGTTGAATCAATTTTGATCCGGTAATGGGCCAAATCAAAGTCAAAATGTTAATATAAAGTTTGGTTGAGATCATTTTTATTGGGTTCGGTCTGATTTTCGTTTTGTATCATCCATTTGGTAGTTTTTTCAGTTTCAATCGGTTTCTAAAATGACCAAACCAAATCCTAAGTGAGAATCATTTGGTCAGTTTGGCCTTTTCCGGCCAGTTTTGGTTGGTCCAACCGATTTCAACTGGGATTTGACATTCCTAGTTCAAACTTCAAACTAGGCCTTAGATAACTAAAGCTGCCCCCTTTTGAAAATGGAACATGATCCCATCAATCCATCGAGCCCAGATCATCTCCAATGCGCTGGATGCCAACGCTGCATCCAATGGTTGGAAGGATCTAGGCACACACTCTAACACACTGGGGAACATGCCCAAATCCTCCCAGTCG
Source organism: Macadamia integrifolia (assembly GCF_013358625.1). NCBI lineage: Eukaryota > Viridiplantae > Streptophyta > Magnoliopsida > Proteales > Proteaceae > Macadamia > Macadamia integrifolia. The sequence continues at coordinate 31,783,059 of NC_056559.1, read as the reverse complement.
CAAATAAGAACCCTTTTTTAATTCTTTTTAGTATATAAGAAGATGAACATTGAAGAGGGATCTTCTAAATATTTTCTTCTTAAGTTCACCAAACAAGATACATGTCTTTATAATTCAAATACTCCACTTCTACCTTTTCTTGGAGAGTGCACATAGACTCAGTTCTACATTTTAATTCAGAAATCCAAACCTCTCTAAAGAGGGTGGCACAAGAACAACTTGGCTGTGACTGAAACAGAGATGAAAGGTAAAAGAAAAGAAGCAATTCTAACATATCAATGCCAAAGGATCACCAAGGCAACCACTCCATTAATTGAATCTCCCTGCCAAGTATGCCAGGGGTCCAACTAGGGCAGCATTGGTGTATGTGGCTGGTTCCGAATGGCTGTAGTCATTGCGATCGTCGGAGTAGAAGTCATTCTGATTTGGGCCTCCCACGACGGCGCCGGTTAAGATATTAGGGTTAGTGTTTGATGAATAGTAATACTGTTGGAAACCGCCATCGCAGCCAGTGCTCTGTGGATTACTTGCCAATGATGGCAAAGAGGAACCTCTGTGGTGAATTTTCCTTGGGTAGTCTGCTCCATAGCCAACCATGTATGACATTTTCATGGGGTTATCCCCAAGAATGTAGTCCACCTGAAATCTCCATAAGTGAGTCTTAGAAACATGTATCAAGGTTGGTTGGTGAGAGGGTTGGGGGAGGGGGGGGGGGGAACTACTACTATGAAGTCACTTGCCTGTCTCTTTGCTAGGCTTCTCAAGGTGCCTGGTGTGACCAAGATGTTGCCACACATGAAAGTGTGTCTACTAACTGCCATATATTTTCCATATGTAGTAAGCAAGAAGGATATGGATGTCACATATTGGAGATTACTGCCACTTAGCTTGAACATTAGACCCCCTACATTTCAGTTAGATGAAATCAATTAAGAAAAATGAGAACTCCATATAATATATAATTATAGATAACAATATTATACTTTTGGACAAAAACAGGGATAGCCCAAGTTTGCCTAGCCCTGAAATGACAAAAATAGGGGTTGCTAGCATCTTAAGCTAGCATGACCCAATCAGGGTCAATTAAGGGCAGGTTGGTTGGATTGATCTAGGGTTAGGCTGTGGTTTTAGAACGCAACCCAACTGAGCCCAGTTGCACGTTTATCTGATATCATGTTCGAGGGTCAAATACAAAACCTTAAGGCATTAGCTGGATAGAACTCCTCAAGTATATAAAGATACAAAGGGCATGAATGAACCGATGTGAGACTTTACCTCTATAATTCCCAACATCTCAACACAAAATGTAGATTCGAAACCTAAGCAAAGGATGAAATATCTTACCTGATGTGTATTGTGTACTTGTAGAGGGAGAATTTGGTAGAATTTTGCACATGAAATCTTCAGCTTTTTGTCTATATGAGTCAAAGGTTGTTATCTTGTTCAACAGAGACATCTATACAAAACAAAACAGAGGAGTGGATAATAAGACTATATTACCAAAGGACCTTAACAATAAAAAATATATAAAAAAAAAAAAGTGATCTTTTTCACTATTGGATTTACCCTTCCAAGAAGAACATAAGCACCAGCATATTTGTTATCCCAGCTAAATATATCGGTTGAGTCACCAGCTCCCAAGGACTTCAGTAAATTCAAGTAACTAACATCATTTGTGGCTCTTAGAAGCCATGAAGCACCCCAGAGCAACTCATCCTGAATAAAACAAATCAAATTTTCAAATCTTGTCTCAGTAAATAATACAATTAAGTAGTACATTGTAGAAATAAAGGGTTTGCCCCTTTCATACTCTGTTTCTTGTTTCAGATAATGTGTCCATACTCCATACCTTGTAGCCAGAGTATGAGCAATAGAAGGGGCACACAGCCGAGCCAAGTGAGTCACTATATGATCCTTGATACTGTACCGCGAACTGCAATACATTCTTAGCAGTACTCAAGAGCAGCTTCGAGTAAGTCGGATCAACCTTCCGGAAAACCATTGAAGCCGCCGCAAGTGCCGCCGCAGTCTCCCCGGCGACATCTGAGCCAGGATTACTAGCCGAAACAGAATACACAGAGCGAACAGTGTCCATATCCTCAGGCCTTTCCCAGCACTTGTGATCAGCATTTGGGTCACCAACACCCACATAGAGCTTTCCAGGAGTAGCTGTGGCACACTTGAGAAGGTAATCTGTAGCCCATCTAATGGCAGCTCTAGCATTTGGGAGCTGCGAGCCCATGCGTTTGTCATACTCAAGTGTGCTCCATGACAACATTGTGGTGGTGTAGGCCATAGGGAAGTTGAACTTGACATTGTCACCAGCATCATAGTAACCACCAGTGAGATCCACCTATGCGAACACTAAGAGTCATTGGTTTGAAAATTAAAAGATTGGATTAAAATTTGGAAAGGATAGTTGATTTGGGCTGAACTTACATTGGCTGATGAGCCATCAGATAGACCAGAATTGGATCTCCAAGTGATCTCTTGGTCTTTGGGGAGCCTCCCTGACCTTTGGCCCTCAAAAAATAGTATCGACTTGGCTAATGCATCTCTGTAATCGTGTTGGCCGGAGACCCCAATGATCATGAAAGCACATATCAGAATTTGACTAATCGAAGCTCTGTGAGGTTCCATTTTCCGGCAATTGTTAATTAGCTTAACCTGGGAAGAGGCAAGAAAGTGTGAGAATCTCAAGTTTTTCTCAAGTTTTAAAGGTAGAGGAAACAACCAACGGCATATTTGTAGAGAGTTAAGCCTTTTGTAAGGCTAGGAGTTTTCAGTTGGAACAATTCTGTTACAACAGGTACTACTAATGTCGAATTAGTTTGGGCCGGGCTGGGTTGGAATGGGAAAATAATGGTTGTGCTCCGGTTGGTTCTCACCCCTACCTGGGTCACCTGACCTGTTGCCACATTTAGGGGTGTCAATCATTGGTTTGGTCCGATTTTTGTTGGGTTGAACCAGTTTTGATTTGGTAATGAGCCAAACCAAAGTCGAACCAATATAAAATTTGGTTCCAATTGTTTTTATTGGGTTTGGTCCGGGTTTCATTTTGAACATCCATTTCGATCGTTTTCAGTTTCTAACAGTTTCTAAAAATACCACTGAAGCCAAAGTGATAAGCATCCGGTTCAGTTTGTTTTTTCTGGTCAGTTTTGGTTGGTCCAACCGATTCGTACTGGAATTTGACACCCCTAGTTCAAACTATAGGCCTTAGATAACCAGAGCTGGCCCCTTTTGAACCTGTCCATTGATAATATGGAACATAAGTGTAGTCTTAGTTTATAAGAAAATGGACATTGAAGAGGGATCTTAATATTTTCTTCTTGAGTTCACCAAACAAGATACATATATTAATAATTCAAATACACCACTTCCATCTTTTCTTGGAGAGTGCACATAGACTCAGTTCTACATTTTAATTTCAGAATCCAAACCTCTCTTAAGAGGGTGGCACAAGCACAACTTAGCTGTGATTGAAACAGAGATGAAAGGTAAAAGAAAATAAACTATGGATCACCAAGGCAACCCCTCCATCATTAACTGAAGCTCCCTGCCAAGTATGCCAGGGGTCCAACTAGGGCAGCAGTGATGTATGTGGCTGGTTCTGAATGGCTGTAGTCAGTGCGATCATCGGAGTAGAAGTCATTCTGATTTGGGCCTCCCACGATGGCGCCGGCTAAGATATTAGGGTTAGCGTTTGATGAATAGTAATATGGTTGAAAACCACCATCGCAGCCGATGCTCTGTGGGTGACTTGCCAATGATGGCAAAGAAGAACCTCTGTGGTGAATTTTCCTTGGGTAGTCTCCTCCAAAGCCAACCATATAAGACATTTTCATGGGGTTCTCTCCAAGAATGTAGTCCACCTGAAATCTCCATAAGTGAGTCTTAGAAAAATGTATCAAGGTTGGGGTGGGGGGGGAAGGAAAAAAAAACTACTTCTATGAAGTCACTTGCCTGTCTCTTTGCTAGGCTTCTCAAGGTGCCTGGGGTGACCAAGATGTTGCCACACATGAAAGTGTGTCTAGTAGCTGCCATGTATTTTGAATATGTAGTAAGCAAGAAGGATATGGATGTCACATATTGGAGATTACTGTCACTTAGCTTGAACATTAGACCTCCTGCATTTGAGTAAGATGAAATTAATTAAGCAAAATGAGAACTCTCTCTCTCTCTCTCTCTCTCTCTCTCTCTCTCTCTCTCTCTCTATATATATATATATATAATATAATTATAGATAATACTATCGCATATCCGATAAAAAAAAAAGGGTGAGCCCCAAATTTCCCCTAGCCCTAAGATGACAAAAATAAGAGATTGCCACTTGCCAGTGTCAATTAGGTCCAACTTGACACAACCCGCTCTAATCAGGGCTTAGCTGGTGGGATTGAGCCTAGTAGGGCTGAAACAGGGCTACGATATCCCAGCCATACTTCAGGCTGAGCTGGGTCTAGGTTGAGCTAAGGGGACCTATCGATGTGAGATTATAACTCTATACTTCCCGACATATCAACACAAAATGTAGATCCAAAACCTAAACAAGGGATCCTTCTTATGAAATATCTTACCTGATGTGTATTGTGTACTTGTAGAGGGAGAATTTGGTAGAATTTTGCACATGAAATCTTCAGCTTCTTGCCTATATGAGTCATAGGTTGTTACCTTGCTCAACAGATGCATCTATACAAATCAAAACAGAGGAGTCAAGAGGAGTGGATATTAAGACTATATTACCAAAGGACCTGAAAAATAAAAAAATATTCTTTTTCACTATTAGATTTTACCCTTCCAAGAAGAACATAAGCACCAGCATATTTGTTATCCCAGCTAAATATATCAGTTGAATCACCAGCTCCCAAGGATTTAAGTAAACTCAAGTAAGTAACATCATTTGTGGCCCTTAGAAGCCATGTAGCACCCCAAAGCAACTCATCCTGATAAACAAATCAATTTTCAAATATTGTGTCACAGTAAATAATACAATTAAGGAGTAGTACTTCATTGAAGAGATAAAAGGGTTTGCCCATCTCATACTCTGTTTCTTGGTCAGTGTGGATAAGGACTCATACAACTTCCTTGATTGACTTAGAAGGAAATGCTGAAACTTCATCTATTGGACCTCTAAAAGAAAATAATTTTAGTGACCTAAAAGTCAAGTAGGATAATTTTCCCATATCCCCCAAAGATAAATTTTTTGGTCTATCTATCTAACATGCCTCAGCCCCCATAGAAACTTGACTACAATTAAGAGAGAGAGAGGAGTGCCTTAAACCCCAAGGGGTAGTCGAGTTGGCAAGGGACCTTTGAATTAAGAAGCATGTGGTTCTGAGTTGGACTCTTCTTACCTCTTTAGGGCCACTCACACAGTCATACTGTTTTTAGAGGGCTTCACTGCTTTAAGTGAAAGTTAAATGGTTCTCATTCAACCCCAATATGACCCGATCCATGAGGTTGTAGGGTCAGTATAGGCTCGCGGGACTAGTCTTTCGACCTGGATACCCGTCGTTAGTGCCTTAAGGAACAAGGTGAAGACAGGAGAATGATCTCTTGAGAGCCTGCATTCTACCAACTAAGCAAGCAGTTGTCTTCCATATCCTCAATTAAGGATGGGTTTTAGTTTTGGTTCACATTTGACACACCCTTATATTCAAAACACACAACTTGCTCTATCTAATAAAGCATAAGGAGACTATACTTTTGTAAGATAATGTGTTCATAGTCCATACCTTGTAGCCAGAGTATGAGCAATAGAAAGGGCAGACAGCCGAGCCGAGTGAGTCACTATATGATCCTCGATACTGTACTGCAAACTGCATTACCTTCTTAGCAGTCCTCAAAAGCAGCTTCGAGTAAGTAGGATCAACCTTCCGGAAAACCATCGATGCCGCCGCAAGTGCCGCCGCAGTCTCCCCGGCGACATCTGAGCCAGGATTACTAGCCGAAACAGAATACACAGCGCGAACAGTGTCCATATCCTCAGGCCTTTCCCAGCACTTGTGATCAGCATTTGGGTCACCAACCCCCACATAGAGCTTCCCAGGAGTAGCCGTGGCACACTTTAGAAGGTAATCTGTAGCCCATCTAATGGCAGCTCTAGCATTTGGGAGCTCCGAGCCCATGCGTTTGCCATACTCAAGTGTGCTCCATGACAACATTGTGGTAGTGTAGGCCATGGGGAAGTTGAACTTGACATTGTCACCAGCATCATAATAACCTCCAGTGAGATCCACCTGTGGGAACAATAAGCGTTATTGGTTTGAAAATTAAAAGATTTGGATTGAAATTTGAGTAAGGATAGTTAAACTTACATGGGCTAGTAAGCCATCAGATAGACCAGAACTGGACCTCCAAGTGATCTCTTGGTCTCTGGGGAGCCTCCCTGACCTTTGGCCCTCAAAAAACAGTATAGACTTGGCCAATGCATCCCTGTAATTTGGGTTTCCATTGACACAAACTAAGAAGAAGAGGAAGGAGATGATGAAACAGAGGGAAGCTCCCCTACCTCCCATTGCCATTTTGATGATATAGAGATGGTTAGAGTGCTTTGTGGATTTCAATGATTCAACTATGGGTCTTATTTATAGGGATTTGAGGAATCCGAAGCTCCAAATCACTTCAACGCAAAATACGGCTTTTCTTCTAAGGGCTCCTTTTCTTTAGTGCTTTTGTTTGTTATTTACTATTGATTTCTTTGTTAGGGTCAAAGAGTCACGGAGTTAGTAATCCATCTGTTCCAAATAACGATTGACCCACAAAAGTGAAAGATGATATGCCCTTGAAAAACTTCTAGTGTGCAGTGTGCACCATGGTTCCAAGAGTCGGTATCAGATCGCCCGAATCAAATATCAGATCAGTCAAACCGGGTATTGGATTGACTGAATTGATATTTGTATCGGATTGTTGGTACCAGGTCAGAGATCGACATTGGTCTTTGGATCAGAAACCGATCTAGATCAATTGATATAATCTAATCCAATCTAGAAAAAAAATGGGGCCATACCCAATGCACGAGGCTCTTGCCAGTGGAGGGTCATAATGTATGTAGTGTTGGTCCTTGCATTGCGGAGAGACTATTTCTTAACTCAAACCCATGACCACTAGGTCACAATGGAGAAACTGCGCCCAATTTCACCCAATCTAGGTCAAATCATGAAAACCCCTACAAAGTTGGTCCATGCTGATAGGGTGATACTGAGTCAATCCATTTTTTTTTTTATAGGTAATTTGTATGTATTAAAGAAAAAGAAAAACAATAAAAACACGTAGAAAGGCAACCCCTACAACATTTTTTGGATAGATTAGAAGAAAGTAAGAGAGGTCTCTAAATCAAACAGGACAAACCCTGAAGCACAATTTATGCATTATAGAAAGAAAATTTTAGCAATTGAGAAAGATGCTACGAATGAGTTAAGTAGCCCAATCTTGGGAGCAAAGAAAATACGTAGCACTTTTCATGCGCAGAAAACTTCTCACTATTGAATGAGTCAATCCATATTGATACAAGGTAATACTAGGCTGATCCAAACTAAGCATAGATTGATACGGATCTATATTGGGCCAATAGGATCCAATCTCAAAAAATGGCCTTTTCAAGCCTTGAAGGCGGATTGAGATTGGTATTGGCCGAGCCTGATATAATGTTCGATATTGTTTAACATGGTGTACATATGATATACCATATCCGATCTATGTAATCGACTCATTTAATTGGGATAAGGTTATGATTCTTATTGTTAGTGTACACGGAATATACCAAATCAATGATGTAAATGTACTTATTTTGCTGCTCGTATGCTTAGGTAATGCCCGACCATGGCTTGCAAATTCCATTTTTCCATGGTCGTCTTGGTAAAAGGAAGAAAGGAACCGAAATAACTAAAACCTGCAAAAATAACGGCTACTTTTTCAACTTTGCCGTTCAAATATGGTACAAAAGGGAGGCGTAAATGGCGCCATTTTTGGCCCATGATCACGCAAAGAAATCGGCGCCAAACTTTTAAATTGATTGAAGGGCGAATGATGGATTGCTTGTTAGGGTTTTATGCTTTCTTTTTTTTTTTTTTTTTGGATTTTTGATATTAGGGTAACATTGGGATCACCTGATTAATCTCCCCTTTCTCCTGATACTTTAGGATTAAGCTTTTCCATATTTTTCTTCTTGTAGGGTTGATAAGGAAGAGAAGTGGGCCTCAGATGGGCAAGGGCATGGCATGGTTATGCCCTAATTGGTGGAGATGATACAAACTTGAGGAGTTTGTCTCTGCTAATGGAAATTAAGGGAGGGAACATGTGAAGCATATATAGGGATGGGTCCCCTCTAGGACCTTAATCAAATTAATAAAGCTAATTAATTAAGTTGTTACTTTGATTAGATCCTCTAAAAAGAGAAAATGGACTATAATTCACTCACGTGGTTTCAAATCTCCTTGGTGGGACCCTTAATTACCCTTTTGATGTAGCTTTTGGACCTTAATTTCCATGTATGCATGCCCAGTAAGTTGCTATCATTTCTCTGTAGGAATGGCTAGAGTGGGTCAAGCTAAGGCCCACCTTATCCTGTGCCTGATGATTTTGGTTAGCCATGCATGGTGTTATTTACCTATCACTATAATTTCGACATCACTTAGCTGGTCTCACTTGGTTCGGTTCAAGATACAACATGTGAAATTCTTAAATTTTAATAAGAGGACACATTTCCAAACAAGAACCAATTCATACATTCAATTCTATATTTGATTTTGACTTGGTTTATATTTGGTTTGGGCCCTATTTTAGATGTTTTTACATCTGCACAACAAAAGAACCCCAAATTTATTAGGGTCTTAATTCACTGAATTTTTTTATAAATATTAAAAAGGAATATAGGTTATTGATTTCTTATTCAGCTTGAAAATAGATAATTTGTAGAAGCTCAAATGATTTTAGCCTAAACGAAACAAAACATTTGGTTTGATTTTATAAAGTCAATTTCAGTCCTCAATTGACACCCTTAGCATCCTATGATTCTATAATATTCTCGTTCTCTTCCATCCTCAAATGAAATATAAACTCGTCCTAGAGATAGGGTTTTAAAACTCAAAGCTGAGTCCAATTGTTTGTAGGGTTTTCTGCTTTCTTCTTTGTATTCTTTTAATTTTTTTATATTAGGGTAACATTGGGATCACCTAATTAATCTCCCCTTTCTCCCTATACTTTAGGACTAAGCTTGCTATATTTTTCTTCATGTAGGGATAAGAAGGAAGACTTACCAAAAATAAAAATAAATAAATAAGAAAGAAGAAAAGTGGGCCCCAGGTGCACCAGGGGCATGGCATGGCTATGCCCTTATTGGTGGGGATGATATTTAGTAGTTGAGGAGTTTGTTTCTGGTATGGAAACTAAATGAGAGTAGGGATGGGTCCCCTATATATTGGACATTAGTCAAATCAATAAACCTAATTAATTAAGTGGTGACTTTGTTTACCTGATCCATGAAAGAAAGAAAATGGATCATGATTCACTCAAGGGGTTTTTAAAACAAAGGAAATCTCCCTAGTAGGGATCATAGGTTTTGCATATCAGTACGTATCGATTCGTAATAGACATGTTTGAGTCAGAATCAGAGTAAGCTAAGCTACCTACATTCCTAAGGCATGCATTCTTTGAGGATGACGGGAACTCGAGGCTTTTGGATGTAAAGGTTTTCAATCACTCGTTTGATGAATTTCTCGATGTCTTTAACGGACATGACCTTTCAATTCAAAGGAGTCTGTTCTTCAGCTTTCTCTTCTTCCTAGAACCTGACGCTTGACGACGTTTAATCCTTTGAAGAGCCAAAATTGAAGTTTGATGATCCGATATCAATTTCTAAAATTATGGTGGGACTCTTATTTTCTCTTTCAAATTTTTCTGTGTACACCTAAATTTTCAACGTAGGAATGGCATAGAGTGTGCCAAACCATGGCCCTTGTCATGTGCCGGATGTTTTTGGTTAGGTATGACCCTCAAAAGGATTAGGGTCAGGTTTGTACTAGTAAGTCTACTGCTAGTATCACTTTGTAAAATCAGTTAGCCACTTGAACGTTTGATTATCCATGAAGGGTATACTTATCTATCTCTAAAATTTAGATATTATTTTAGCATTGATCTTATAAGGAAGAGTGATCAGATTTATTTGGAGGGAGTCAGAAGAGGTAAAGATAGGCCTAAAATGACTATTGACGAAGTGGTGAGAAAAGATATGCATATGACGGGGTTCGAAACTCGATTTTAGTATAATCGTGGATAGATTTTTGTGGAGGATAAGGACCTAGGTAGCCGACCTTCTGTAGGAATTGTTCTTGTGATGCATCTTTGAATACTGCCTTATCTTCTTCTCTTACCCCTTTTTTATTATTATTTTTTTCCTTTTTTTGTTGTTTTTTTCTTTTCTAGTTCCCATAGCATATACCATTTAGTTGGGATAGGGTTATGTTTGTTGTTAAGCATGCTATAATTTTGTAATAATCTCTTACCAAAAAAATTCTATAATATTTGTGGAAAAAAAATTTCCTATACTTGTGAAGGACGATTTATCAACTATCCTAGTGTTCACAACCCTACAGGGTTTTATACATGTCCTTTTTCTTTTTTCTTTCTTTTTCTAATGAAAAAAACAAAAATAGATAAAAGAAATAAAAATTCATTTACATTTGTCACCCACTCACCCCTCTTTTGCCTCTTTTTCCCCTGCCTAGCCAAGTGAGCTACCCTACTAGCAACTGAAATCCATGACTTGACTGAAATAGAAATCGTCCGTGACCATCGCCATTAACTTCCATCACCTCCACTCTCTGTCATCGTTGCTCCTTGGCCTTTTGCAACCCTTTAAGATTTCCTTTGCCTCCACAATTTGAATGTTTGCTTATTATATTTCCTACCATTTTTTTTTTTAAAGATTCTATACTTGACAATCTTTGACATTCAATCATGATGTAGGGTTCCGTCACGATCGATTCTGATCTGAATCAGTTGTATTGAATTGGTCGCAATAGAGATTGATCATGGTCGATTCCAATCTAAGGTTGCCAATTAAACGTACAATAATTTTTTACAGGGATGCAATGAGTGGTAATGAACATTCAATGATTGGGATGTATGTTAAGACCTTTCCAACCGATGGATCCTTATTGTCACTTCTTGCCTGCCGCAAAGGATTTGAGTCCTTCAATTGATGATCGGATCAAAGAATCTATCCGACTTGGTCTGAAATGGTCAAATTCACCCTGACTGGGCCTAATTCGATTGGACTATTGAGTAGAAACGTATTTGACTGGAAACAATCTTGATCGATCACAAGTTGACTTTGAAGGATTCAATCAATTCCGATTATGAGTATTAAGACCATGCCTAGAGAAGGTCATTCATACATGAGCGCCCACCTAACCTCACCTGATTGATACTCTCTCTCTCTCTCTCTCTCTCTCTCTCACACACACACACACACCCCTACATTTTATGGGAAGAGAGGATTTTATATTTTTCGAAAGCTTCCCTCCACCCTGGTTAAAGGATGGTACACCAATGAAAATGGATCCATTGAACGTAGGTTCACCAACACTCACCACATCTGTCCATTTTGCTTTTATATACACCTCTCTTCACTTTTTAAAGGAAGAAAGTAGGACATGCAAGTGGACAGTAATTCTCCTCACACCCGCTTAGGGTCATTATTGTTGTACTTACTAAACAAACATGAAACTATATATCTCCTACAAAAGATAAAAACTCGAAACTAACCTTTCCCTCAAAATGGTACCTATCCCACTACTATAATCATTCACAATCGAGGGATTCTTCTTCACCATGGGCAAAGGTTAACTGGGTCCAAATCAACATATCGCAAAAAGGTTTAAATTGAAAGTAGTATGGTGGATAGGCACACGGTCTCACGTTCGATTCTCCATCTATGCATCTGCAATTCAAGTGAAGACCGTGAGGATTAGTTGAGGTGTACGTAAGCTGGCCGGACACCTTGATTAACGAAAAAAGAAAGTAACATGGTGATTTAGGTAGAAACAAGGTTTGGTGTGAACGTTATTAAACATAATTATGCTTCCACGCTCAATCCTAAGATTCCTAACCATTCAATTGTGTGTAGGGACAGCTCTTGTCGCTCTCTAAAACAAGACTTTGAATCCACAGACGTGAATATGGGCTTTTGGAATCGTTGATTAGGGAGAAAGATAATAGAGTTATATGATAAGTAATGAACAATGAAGGTTGGGATAAGAAATTTGAGATCTCTTTCAGATACTCTGTATAACCTCTTTGGTTTGAAAAGACTGAAAAAATGAATTGTTTAGTAGAGGAAAGAAAGTATAGATTACATCTTTTTATGCACTGGATTTGGTGTAGTTTTACACGCCTGCAATAATTGCTACTCCGTCGTCTCCAGCCACACAGAATATACTTTTCAAAGTTTAGAGTTTTCAAACAAACACAAAATATCGATTTCTGGAAGAAAGAGCAAAAGAAAAATCTAAATATTAAACAGATAATCTTATCGGATACATCCTATAAAGATTTTGTCTGTGTATTATATTTGTTGATGAGTGAAGAACTAGCCATAAGAGCTTTCAAAAGATTAGAAATAGCACAAGTATATATGGGACTCATGGATGGATCGGCTGTGTCGGTCAATTCATATCAGTATCAGTCATGATCGATATCTGATCAACACTGTATCAATATTTCGAAGGGAATAAAAATGGTCTGATCCTACCCGATACAGCTTATCCATGTCGGTATACCTAAGTCCATGATCCAAAGCTAACTTTGGTTTATTAAGTGTTGTCTTTGGCCCAAGTAGGGGTGTGAAACCCTAAGTCGAACTAGTCAAATCAGTTGGATGAACCGATAATAGTTTGGATCAAATTGAATCGAAGTTTTATTGGGTCGGTTTTGGTTTTGAGTATTTGAACTTCTAAACCAAACTGAATCGCACCTGAAACTGAATGAACCCGAAACCGGTCACTCAAACCTAAACCAAAACCAAACCGATAAGAAATCGAAAACAGGTTAAAATTCATTAAAAAAAAAAAACCAAATTTTGCTTAGTTTTGTATACATTTGTATGGAAAGTCGAATCTAAACTGGACCAAAAATCGAAACCAATCTAATTACGAATTGATATAAGAAATCGAATACAAACCGAAACCAAACCACACCACACCAAAATTATAATCAAATCAAAACTGAAATTTCTTTATTGGTGGGGTTTTGATTTCAGCATTCCCATACCGAAATTGATTCAACCAGACCAAAACCGGGTCATGGATCGACCTGTTGACACCCTAGGCGGTACAGAAGAGACTACTACTAGTAGAACGGAAAGCGTCCCTCAGTTCTTTGGTCTGCTTTGATTTGGTCTCCCAGAAAACCAGGCTGATTCAACCCAATACAGCCTAGCAATATCGGTATTGGTCTCAGCCGGGACCAATACCGATGTCCTTGATCCAAAGTAAACTTTAATTTGGGCTTATTAGGATTGACTTTCGCTCAGCCCGAGCCCAAACATCTAGCATGTAAAATGTGGGGCTGGAACCTAGACTTTGTGAGTATGAGGGCATCCATATACCCATCATTGTTTTTGTGATGTACTAGTAGAGGGTGTCAATGGGCCGAGTTGGGCTGGGTTTTTGAAAACCCTACCCCAACCCTAAGTCTCTTAATTCTATCCTAGCCTAGCCCAGCCCTAATAAACCCTGATTGGGCCAGGCTTAGCCTCACCAGACAAGACCAGTACTATTGGTTCCTTTTTTTAATTTTTGGTGTGAGTACTATTGATTTACTTTGTCGCTTGATCTTGACAAATTCAAAGGCCAAAGACCAATGTGTTCGTATGTATATAAATTGTGGAAACGAACCTATTTATAATTATTAATATATTTATACTATTATGTACTTAATATACAGGGTTGGCTCAACCTAGGCCCAACCCAACTAGACCTCGGGCCTGAAATCTCAATCCTAACCCACCCAATTTCAGCCTAGGCCTTGTTTGGGCTAAGTGTGGGTTAGCATGGGTTCGGACTAACCGGGCTATTTTGACACCCCTTATAGAACTAGACTACTAATGTCTTTCTCATGGCCGAAGCTTCTTTAGAGTCGATTTCCTTACGAGAAGCCTTAGATTTGATCTTCTTCTTCCATTTACTCTATTTATTTATTTATTTATTTTCTTTTGATAATACTCAAATCTTAATTAAAAAGACCGAAAATTACATATAGATGATAGGATTCCTCAAAGACATCACGATATAAAAGATTAGATATGAATAGGAGAGGAGAGATATTTCTAATAATAAAAGTTGATGGTTGCAACCATAGGAGGCTAAAGCATCAGCAGCATAATTACCTTCCCGATAAATATGTTGATGGCTAGTTACGGTGGTAAAGAAGAGACTACTACAAGTAAAATATTGGTTATCTTTTAAGAATAACCAACCTCCAATAAGAGTACTTTGAGTCATATAAGATAGATTAGATTATTTTATTTTATTTTATTTTTTATTTTTTGGTGTATGCAAAACCCCACAATGGGGCAGGATTTATTGAACTTCACTTAAGTTACTGCCCTCTTAGAATTCCAACTATATATATATTTTTTTGGTAGAAACTATATTTTTAGATCTATAGCTCTATGAAATCAGGAATAAAGACTGGAAGCTTTCCTTTAGTAGCTTAATATTCAATTTAACGGTCGATGTTGCAGATGGTGGTTGGGATGCTTAGAATCAGACCCTTGCAATCCGAGTGAAACAAAATGCGTTGTAATCAAGGAATTAGGGGATGGTATCGGTATCAGTATCTGTCGATACCAATCTGATATTGATCTTGATCGGATTGATGGGTATCGGTCTATTTTACCCCTACTTTTTCTATAAAGTATTATTTTTTTAACCATTTTACCCCCTGAAACGATATGAAACATCAATCCGGATCGGTCAAGGATTGGAGATCAATCTCAACCGATACCAATCTGATACAGCTGATACTTGAAACTATGACTGTAATCCAACATTATTAGTTGTTCTCACTCCAGATTCCACCCCTACCTAACCCTGTTTTTTTTTTTTTGGTCCTGAAAGAATTTATCCAAATTCTCTTATTCCATACAATAGAAATTACAACTTTCACATTACATTCCAATATTAACAAGCTAAATCGGTGGACACCAAGGTCTGTATGGAGAAAAAGAAAAGGGGAAAAAAAGAAAGAAAATAAAACACTCTTTTGGTTTTTATTTTTTTAGGAACACATTTGGAGTAGAATATGTAAGTGACATCTAAGTAGTCATTCTGTTTCAGAAATGATGTTCCGTGTCAAAACCAAAATTTTCTATTTCTCCATTAAAATTTCATTTTAGAACTAAACTCAAATGTTGGAACATGGCCATGTTCCAATCTTGTTTCTAGCCTTTTTTTTTTAAATCTTGTTCGTTTCAATAAAACGAAAAAACAAACCGTAGACACCAAATGAAAGCTTCCATTTTCTTATTCCCATGAAATGAAAAAAGGTCAGATGACTAACTAATGCAGCCAAAATCGATTTTTTTTTCAAAAACAACTTAAAAAGAAAAAAAAAAAAAAAAAAAAAAAAAAAAAAACCGACAAAGTTTAGACAAAAATGAAAATGCATGAAAGGAGAAATTTTCATAACTCTAAATTCTCAAGCTACCACCACCACCACCACCACCGCAACCTCTAAAGCCTAACCTCTAATGAAACTTCAACAACCACCACCGCCAATACCACCATCACCACCACCGCAACCACCACCGTGGCCACTAGAAGAAATAAAATTTTTTGTTCTTCTGCAATGAAAAAAGTAATTTTTTTTTAAAGTAATTTCACCATACAGTATTTCAAAAAATATTGGAAACATAAAAATTGTTTCTTACTCTAAAACAGTAATTTGGAACAGAAACATTGCTATACACACCTTAAGGACCCAACATGACTCTTGTACTAATTATAAAATCATTCATATTGAAGCGGTTGTCGTCGACAGGATTCTTCTTTGAAAATACTCTCTTGTGTGCATTCCCATCCCATTTGCAAGAAATGCAGGTGGAGATGGAACAGGTAGAGTTAGAGAGTCAGTCTGGAGAGTAAGGACAACTGATGCCATGGAGGGTCGAAGAGCTGGCTCATCTTGGATGCATGAAAGTCCGATGTGGATGCTCCTTAGGGCTTCATTTTTTGAGCAACGTTCTCTCACAGTAAAATCCACAAACTCCATTGGTGTCCCTGCAGCCCAATGCTCCCATGCCTGGAAGAAATCAACAATTCAACTATGATTACATGAACTTGATCCGATCTATTAATCAAGACCCTAGTTTTCCTCGATAAGCACATCCTTCATTTACGACAGGGTTGAACTTCTCTTTCCCAAACCATATTAGGGAGGAGATAATGAACGATGCAGCGTCAAGGCCCCTTTATAGTTTTATTTAACGGTGCTTGTAGGTTCCTACTGATGACAGGCAATGCCGAAGGTGGGAGCCTTTGAATTAGGTATAGTAGTGTCTATTTGATGTACTATGCTTTTGTCTTTATTTTTTTTTTTTTTAAATAAAGTTTCAAGAAGTTTCTAGCAAAAAAAAAGATGAAAATGGCTGTGTAGAGTGTGGACCATTGAGGAGATGCATGTCATACAAGAAAGGTTTATGCCATTCAACAAACTCGAATCACCTCCCCATTATGAAGGTTTCACATCTTTACATCCAGTTTTCCGATGACGAGTGTCATTTTGCTTTCATAAATGTCTCTCCTTGCCGCTATTAAAAGTGTTTAGAGGAACATTTGTGAAAGAATAAGACATGTATCATCACGAAATCATACGTAAAGTCTTCACATATAGGTAAGTGATTCAGCCCATAATGACCAGAATTGAAAATCAGCTTTTCAAGCCATGTCTGACCATAGTTTTGCAACTAAAAGAGAGAGCTGAAGTCTTATGCTGCATTAATTTTGGTTTTCCTGGAAATATTGGGAAGGGAAAGATTTAAATGGTCAGTGATCATACTTACATGGCGTAGAAGGTCTTGAGAATATCCTAATTGATGGGAATTGCTACCATTCCTTTGACCACTTACAATCTCAAGAATTAGAACACCATAACTATATACGTCTGACTTTACTGAAAACTGTCCATTCAGCACATATTCAGGGGCCATGTATCCACTGCAGTCCAATTAAAAAAAAAAAGAAGAAGAATTAGATCAGTGGTAAGTGGATTGAGTTCAAACAATTGTGGATTGAAAATATTTAGTTCAATCAAGTCTGTTATGAGAAAATTTCAAACAAAGAATTGAAGCATCTAATAATATGTAATATTGCTAGCATGGAAGGGCTTCAAAGCATACTATGTTCCAGCAATTCTACTTGTTTCCAAATGTGTTTCGTCCATTCCAACGAGTCTTGCCATACCAAAGTCTGCAATTTTGGGGCATAAATCACTATCTAATAAGATATTACTAGATTTTAGATCTCGATGTATTATTTTAAGTCGAGAATCCTCATGGAGATATACGAGCCCTCGTGCAATTCCAGCTATGATTTTGTAACGTGCTTCCCAGTTCAAATTTGAACGTTTGATTGGATCTGCAATATTCATGCAACAAAATACATATGGTTTCTTAGGATTAAAGATGAGAGAGAGAGAGAGAGAGAGAGAGAGAGCTAAGCCTAGCTTACCAAATAGGAAGCGATCAAGGCTTGCATTGGGCACAAACTCATAGATGAGTAACTTTTCATCTTCTCTCATGCAAAAGCCCAAGAGTCTCACAAGGTTTTTGTGTTGAAGGTTTGCTACTAATTGAACTTCATTCCTGAACTCTTTATCACCTTGTCCAGAGTTTTTAGAGAGCCTTTTCACAGCTATTTCTTGCCCGTTTGGAAGTATTCCCTACAATATATAATAGGTAGGTAAGCCACTACATAACTCATAATGATGTCACTTTCAAATTATTTAAAAATTTATTTTTTTGCACTTGTCTTAAATAACATCTAAAAATAGGACAAGAGGCAAGTAAAAGAAAATTACAATTAACTTTTGAGTTCATCACTTTTGTGACAAGAAGTTGCACTAAGTAATTAGTTCCACAATATATTATTATGTATGATTTTCTTTTGGATAGATAGTTAATTTAAAAGAAAGAAAGAAAGAAATATTATAATCTAAAGGAGAGCAGCTTCACAAGGCAAGATCTAGTGGGGGGAGGTCTGAAGAGGACCAACAACCAATCAAGATAGGAGTTTCCCACAACCCCAGTCAAGACAGAGTTTCCCCACAACCCTGAGAAAAACTAAGGCTATGTTTGGTTGTAAAGAAAATTAAAGGGAAGGGAAGTGAAATTTTCTTACGTAAAAAAGAAATATATGTAATAATTACCCATGTGACTTTTAACATTAACTTCAAATCATTCCATATTTTGTTATAAAATTTATTTTACTTTGCATCCAAAACCCTTTACTATAATATGTAAAATATTTCATTACTAAATATGGTTAAAAAAATTAAGAAGTTTATGCAATCATACGAGATATTGATTATAAATATATATATTTTTTAAGTATGAAAATTTCATTTCCCTTCCCTTTAAATTCTCATTGCAACGAAACGGAGCCTAAGGAAATCCAAAGAATCTAAAAGAAAACATCGTAAAGAACCATGAGAAGTCTACCAAAGCTTACACAAAAGCATCATCTTAGGGTCCAAATGGAAGAGACCTCCCATTTCTCCACAAGGAGCTAATTTTGAACCAATTCGCTCCCCAAGTTGTCACTTCTTGACATTTATCCTCAACCTCCAAACAGATAACCCCAACAATGCTATGGTAGGTTCGGATTTTATTCTGATAGATCCAAAAATTCATCTCCCTTCAGTTATGATAGAGAGCCTATTGTAGAAACACAAATAAAGAAAAAAAATTTAAAGAGACGTTGTGCACAAGTTACCTGGTAAACAATTCCAAATCCACCTTGACCAAGAGTATTAGTAGTGTCGAAGTTTTTTGTTGCAGCTTTAATTGTGCTAAGGTCAAATTCCAGGGAGTCATTACCTAAAAGAAATGTCATACATGCACAAATTAAACATGAACTCAAAATTAAGCCATATGTGTCAACCTATATAGGCTTAAGGCACAAATATTGTATTTTCTTTTGTGTTTTGTATTTTATATTTTGTATTTTGTATTTTGTGATAACCAAACATGAGAATATGATGATAACCATGTCTTAGTGTGATAATGTAGAAGCGTATTAATTATCTCAAAACGCTAAACATACATGTTGTAAATAATGTCTATGTAATATTCTTTTATCACAAAAATGTAATATTCTGAAAGTTCAAACATGAATCTCATCAAGCATCTTAGAAATGGAAATCAAATCAGCAACAAACCCGAGGTCAAGCAAGTAAATTGAAACTTAGTCAAAGTCAAACCTATTTATTTTATAATTATTTCTTATTTAAGTAGATATAAGGAAATTCTCTCATTTTCTGTTTTACCATTAGAATCATCTCTATATTTAAGAAGATGATATGTTAACTTCCAGAAAGACCTCGAGAAACTTTCAAGAACAATGGAATAAAATCATCTATAGCTGTATGCTAGAATTATTAAAATAAAATTTCAAGCATTGTATATCCAGCCTAGCTATCAAGAGGGTGTGTTCTTGTTATCTATCATTATCAATTTGAGGGTTGTGAGAAATTGGAATCTCGAAAAAATTAATTACAAAAAATGATTATGTAAGGGTTTGATTGTTTCAAGAATTATCTAATAAGATGTGCGAGGACATTGGAGCACTAAGGGTCACTAACATGAACACGATGGATCAACTTCAGCACTTATCTCACACACACATATATACATGAGGGAGATATTTTTATATTCTTTTTTTTTTAATTAATTTATTTTTCTTTTTGAGCATCTTTTTCTAATCTTTCTACCATTCTGTATTCTTTTTGATGATGATAGAAGGGGAGATACATGGATAAATATGCCTATATGATGTATAAGGATTCATGATGTACTGAGCTTAGATATGGATGATGAATAAAACAAATTGAGAGAGAGAGAGAGAGAGAGAGAGAGAGAGAGAGAGAACAATGCCCACAATTAGTCAGAGATACCAATCCCAACAATTATATTTTCTTAGCTGCCTTTCATCTAATATTGGCCTCTTTATCTTCAATTACTAGAGCATTTATGAGCAAAAGATAGATTTTATATCATAGAACTTCTTTGAATAAAGTAATTAGTTTGTTAAACTAAATAAAAATCTGTTTATTTGACATTACCCTCATCCTTTGAAGCATTTTTCTTGGTAGGAGCATTCCTTGAAACATCATTTGGCTTCAAACCATCTTTTCGCTTCCGTCTTAGACAATAGAATAACAGCCCCACCGCAAGAAACAACGCGGCAGCTGCCAATGGAACACTAAAAAAAATAATTTTTTTCGATGAGGACCCTTGATTGCCTGCATAAATTAAAAAAAAAAAAAAAAAAAAATTCCATTTTTAAATAGAATAATAATTTTCAAATTATTCTGCAAAAAATAATGAATTTGATGGTAACTAGACTTGCTAACAATTATCAAGAACAAAGTGAGGCTCTATTAGTGCCTTAAAATTTAACCTATTTGTGGTGCATTCCAATAAATAATCAACATTGTGGTTGATAGTATGGTCAATTTCCACTCAATGGTTGATGATGAATCTATTGATATAGTTCCACATGAGAGCGGATCAGGTTCTCGAATGAGAACTATTTTCGTACGATCCTGATCCATATACATGGAATCTACACAAGGAAAAGCCATGTGATGAATCCCATGTGTGTGTATCAGATCGTACAAGAATGGTTCTCATACGAGAATTTGATTTATAGTTGTCCCATATCAACTGTGGATGATTCAACTATCTTGTGTAAGAATCACCGAATTTCAAACCAATTGGTTTTAAGATAGAAGCCTTAACATGGTATCAGGTTCTCGTATGATCCTGATTCACATACATGATATCTACACAAGGAAAAGTTCTGTGATGAATCTCATGTGTGTGGATCAGATCGTACAAGAATAGTTTTCATACGAGAATTTGATTCACAGTCGTCCTATATCGATTGTGAATGATTCAACTATCTTGTATAAGAATTACAATATGCATTCAAATTTCAAACCAATTGGTTTTAAGATGGAAGCTTTAACATGGTATCGGTGCAGATACATCGGGTCTTCATTGATGATGGGTTCCTTGCTCAACCCACAAAGGCAGAGTCATAGGAGACCCACACATAAATCAAGTGTGGGTGACTTGTACTATCTTGTATAGAAGTCACAAAAAGCCATCCCACTTCAAGCCAAATCTTAAGATGGAAACGTTAACATCTATGTAATCCACCTTTTAGATATCCAAACAAACTTTAAGACCAAAAATATAATAATCTTCAAACTTACCATGGTTGGTGCTATTTGTAGCTGGAGCAGTGGAACTAGGAGATGGAAGAGCTCGAACGGGGGAGTGAACAGGAGAGGGGGACTGAAGAGGTGGGGGAGATAGCACCACCGATATGGGCTGAGGAGGTGGAGGCGGCGGCGCCGTGTTATAAAAAAGAGCCACACTGTACTGCAGAATACAGCTAGGCAGTACCTCCATAACCCACGTTCGGCCTGTTCCTCCATTAATTTGAATTCCAGAGATGGCATTTTTCAAGCACAGGTAGCAACCACTAGGTGATAAATCTTGGGTGCACTGTAGAAGAGAGTATAAATCAAAAGACCCAGAGTTGGTTTCATTACTCACATACATTTTGGTGAGAGGATCAAAAGCAGTCTTATTAGCTAAGCTTTCCAAGCTACTTTTCACAAGTTGATCAAACTGAACCATATTTGAAACATTTTGGTTACTATACCAATGAGCCGATGGATATGTTTCTGCAGTGGAGAAGAAAGACCTATCAGAATATCTCAACATACATAGATTGTACCATATAACAACCTCCTTCTGGTTGGGGCATAAGGCTTGGATCTTCATAGATGCTGTAATAATGCAAAACTGGCAAGTATCGGCGGCGACGTCGCCTCGGCACATGTAGAGACCATTTACTTGGTCTGTGATGAAGCCTATGCTTGTTTTGTTGAAGCCAGAGAGTTGAGCTTCTGATGTTAGATTGGAGAGGACCTGATTGAGGTTGTCTGCAAATATGCTGTTTGAGGTGTAAGTACCCCTTTCTTCTATGTAGAAGTGGTATACGAAGGTAAGGCTTGAATCGGCTATAACTAATTGTAGAGAAGAAGAAAACAACAACAGTAGAATGGAACTTGATACATGAAGAGGAATTGGCATCTTCTTCAGGTCTTGCTTTACTGAAGAAGTTTAGGTATTTGCAAATGGAGGATTGGGAGTTTCAAGGCCTTTTGTGTATATATATATTTTGTTGATCAGAAATGCCCAGATATAAATCTTGTACATCCTTCATATTTTGTGCTTAATATATATATATATATATATATTTTTTTTTGTTGACTTCAATAAATAGAAAAAAAAATTAAGACTTGGATGACTCCAAACAATAATCACTGTCTTTATCCATTTATCAGATTATGTAGAACACTGGAAATTGACTTAACTTGAAAGAATGTTCTCTAACCCCGGCCACCTCCCTTTTTTTAAGCATACATAGGTTCATAAGGGTATGCTACTTTTTCAAAATAAATTTTTTCTTCTGTTTTTTGGTTAAAAACTTCTTCAAATTTCACACTTGATTTTATTTTTCTGCTACAATGTTCTTGTTGCCCCAATGGCAGAAATTAGGGATTCAAAACTCGGAATTGACATGTGAATTGATTAGGGCTGATTCCCAATTCAAATCAGTAAGAATCGGTCAAAAACGGACACTAGCTAATCAGACTGAATGGGTGTGAATCCGCGATTCCCTATTTGATTAATTGATTTAAAACCCTGGTTGAAATAGAATGATTCCCTTTCCCTATGGATTCACAATTACCTTTTAGGTTTTTTTAGTTTCTAAAATACCCATATGACTATATGAGATTCCATTTCTGCGCATGCAATTGTGGGCAGCAAGAACAAAAATTTCATCATTTTTCTTTTTCGGTAGAAAATTTCATCCTCTCATGTGAAGAGACGAAATGTCCATTCCGTGTATATTTATGCTTGAGTAATAGTACTTTAAAATCTAAACCATTAATCAATACTCTCCCAACTCTGGGAATTAATGGTTTATATAAGAAAAATCATCAAAATGTAAGTACCCTTTTCCTACAGTGGGAAATCTATAGTTATAGGACAAACGTAGCGACGACACTTGTAATTACAAATAAAAGCAACAGTTAATCTGCAACCATAGACTATTGCTACGAAGAAGTTTTGTACCTTTTATTATAAAAAAAAAAATCTACAATTATATACCTTTTTTGTTATAATGATTATAAGTCATGCACACCACTAACATAACGACCTAACCATGGTCAGCATTGCATGCTGAGCTATGGAAGGAGCCATATGGTTGTCAATATTAATTCCTACTTAAAAATAGAAACAAGCTGGCAAACCTTAAACATAAACCACTAGTCAATTTCCAGGTTTATAATATAGTCAAATGTCTTGAATGTTTGAGCTGCACAAGCATTTCTGCAACCAAATCCTGCTGGAAGAAGACCCAGCTCCATTGTTTAAGTATAAGCTCACAGCTTCTTCATTGACTTTGAAGTCTCTGTAATGACAAGGGTAATTACCATGGCAAGTGAAGTTAACTATCTGTTTAAAATCATTAAATAAACTATATGATAATAATGAGTCTATAGTTGCATGCACGTTGGAGAAAATATAAGACTTTTACTAATCTAGCAAACATTAATTAAAATTAATCATTGTTTGGTCAATCGGTCATACCTAATCAGTTTTTCCCATTTTAGGTTATTACGCAATGATCGATCCATATAAGTAATTGGTCCTCATATGTTAGGCATGGTCCTATTTACAAACAGTCGCTCAGGCACTACTGTAAATAGAATACCAATAATTTGGCTAAATGGGCCTTAGACGAGTTTTAAAAAGGTCGGACCTAGTATACGAGCCTTAAACGAGTTTTAAGCGGGTTGTAAATGGGCTTTAAATATGTCAGGCTATTAATTGGGTGGTCTTAGTCGGATGACAGTCAAGTAGTTCCCTTACACTCGAAACAACCGATTATAATCGAACCAGGCTAGAGCCCAACACGTCTATTAATCAGGCAGGGCTAATTTGGGTTTTAAATGGTTGGGATCGATTGAGCTGAGTCTGGAATTGACAACCCTAAGAGAAAGGTCCCAAGAAGGAGCAATAAATTTGTTCCTTATAGAGGAATCACTTCCTAGATCTTCAATGAGCATGTGTTTCCCTTGAAAAACTTCCCAGATCGGCTGAACGGTTCTAGATTTTCTCACCCAGTTTCTAAAGTTTTTCTCTATCTAAATATGATAAATAGATGTGTTGAACGTAAGCTTGCCCACTGAGCATGGTTTCAAGTATTACTGGTATTGGATCGGCATATCGTATTTATATCAGCTGAGACTGATATGGATATTTAACCGATCTAGAATGGAAATCGGTATTGGAATAAGGGTAAAATCATATATATATATATATATATAACCTTTTTTGGGAAAAGTAAAGTCAAAATTGATCGATTCAAATAATCGAATCCAATCTAGATTGGTATTAAATCAGTATTGAGATACCGATAACTTAATCCTTGCCACTGAGTCAAACCTAGACCTCCCCCTAAAAGATCCCTTAACCTACACACACTCTCTATCAAGATCCAACACCTTTCTCTTACTGGAGATTGGATCATCTCTTAGTACGAGAACCATTCTCATACGGTGTCTGTTCCACACTTGATACCTTTTTAATGTGAAAGTCTATTGTAAGAAAAGAGAGATTGAGTAGATTCCATGTGTGGATCAGGCACCATACGAGACCTGATCCGGATTCCTCTTACTGACCCACCATTTGTGTAGAATCCCTTACCAGATCTTTAGAGAGAAAGGGCACTTGAAGAAAAGATGGGAGACATCCCCCGTCGATAGAGTTTTGATCAACACTCTCCATACAATAAAACCATGTCAAGGAATATGATTGTTGAGCCATGCAAACCTGACACCAGTGAACCTCATAAGCTCGAGATCAAACCAAATTCCAAGTCGAGAGGAACACCAAACTCTCAACATAACTCTCTCTCTCTCTCTCTCTCTCTCTCTCTCTC